>NW_024713975.1:0-24182 GCF_018991925.1 Homarus americanus
CCACGATCTTATAATTGTGACGGGGGAACGCTACCTCTGGGCCACCAGGACAATAAAAGCAGTCCTAGACTCTGCTATATTTCACACAAAGCCTGTTCAACGAGCTTATGGCGCCGTGAACCTCAAATGGGGACCACCCGTGCCGCTTAGGTGATCAGAGCAACGTTTTACCAAATGCGGCTTCAAAACACGAGGATCCATATATATTTCATTAGCCCAATAAAGCACGCAGACTTCTATATATAATCAACACCTCACCCCACCAGGATTTGAACCCACGATCTTCTAATTGTGACCGGGGAACGCTACCTCTGGGCCACCAGGACACTATAAGCAGTCCTAGAGTCTGTTATATTTCACACAAAGCCTGTTCAACGAGCTTATGGCACCGTGAACCACTATAGGTGACCACACGTGCCGCTTAGGTGATCAGGACAACGTTTTACCAAAACCGGCTTGGAAACACGAGGATCCATATATATTTCATTAGCCCAATAAAGCACGCGGAATTCTACATATAATCAAGAACCTCACCCCACCAGGATTTGAACCCACGATCTTATAATTGTGACCGCGGAAAGCTACCTCTGGGCCACCAGGACAATAAAATCAGTCCTAGACTCTGCTATATTGAACACAAATCCTGTTTAACGAGCTAATGGCGCAGTGAGCCTCTAATGGGGACCACCCGTGCCGCTTAGATGATCAGAGCAACGTTTTATCAAATGCGGCTTCAAAACACGAGGATCCATATATATTTCATTAGCCCAATAAAGCACCCGGACTTCTACATATAATGAACGCCTCACCCCACCAGGATTTGAAGCCACGATCATATAATTTTGACCTGGGAACGCTACGTCTGGGCCACCAGGACAATAAAATCAGTCCTAGACACTGCTATATTTCACACAAAGCCTGTTCAACGAGCTTATGGCGCCGTGAACCTCTCATTGGGATCACCCGTGCCGCTTAGGTGATCAGAGCAACGTTTTACCAAATGCGGCTTGCAAATACGAGGATCCATATATATTTCATTAGCCCAATAAAGCACGCGGACTTCTACATATAATCAACACCTCATCCCACCAGGATTCGAACCCACGATCTTATAAATGTTACCGAGGAACGCTACCTATGGGCCACCAGGACACTATAAGCAGTCCTAGAGTCTGTTATATTTCACACAAAGCCTGTTCAACGAGCTTATGGCACCGTGAACCACTATAGGTGACCACCCGTGCCGCTTAGGTGATCAGGACAACGTTTTACCAAATCCGGCTTGGAAACACGAGGATCCATATATATTTCATTAGCCCAATAAGGCACGCGGAATTCTACATATAATCAACACCTCACCCCACCAGGATTTGAACCCACGATCTTATAATTGTGACCGGGGAAAGCTACCTCTGGGCCTCCAGGACAATAAAATCAGTCCTAGACACTGCTATATTTCACACAAAGCCTGTTCAACGAGCTTATGGCGCCGTGAACCTCTCATTGGGATCACCCGTGCCGCTTAGGTGATCAGAGCAACGTTTTACCAAATGCGGCTTGCAAATACGAGGATCCATATATATTTCATTAGCCCAATAAAGCACGCGGACTTCTTCATATAATCAACACCTCACCTCACCAGGATTCGAACCCACGATCTTCTAATTGTGACCGGGGAACGCTACCTCTGGGCCACCAGGACACTAAAAGCAGTCCTAGACTCTGCTATATTTCATACAAAGCCTGTTCATTGAGCTTATGGCACCGTGAATCTCTAATGGGGACCACCCGTGCCGCTTAGGTGATCAGAGCAACGTTTTACCAAATGCAGCTTCGAAACACGAGGATCCATATATATTTCATTAGCCCAATAAAGCACGCGTACTTCTACATATAAACAACACCTCACCCCACCAGGATTTGAACCCACGATCTTATAATTGTGACCGGGGAACGCTACCTCTGGGCCACCAGGAAAATAAAAGCAGTCCTAAACTCTGCTATATTTCACATTAAGCCTGTTCAACGAGCTTATGGCCCCGTGAACCACTATAGGTACCACCCGTGCCGCTTAGGTAATCAGGACAACGTTTTACCAAATCCGGCTTGGAAACACGAGGATCCATATATATTTCATTAGCCCAATAAAGCACGCGGACTTCTACATATAATCAATACCTCACCCCACCAGGATTCGAACCCACGATCTTCTAATTGTGACCGGGGAACGCTACCTCTGGGCCACCAGGACAATAAAAGCAGTCCTAGACTCTGCTATATTTCACACAAAGCCTGGTCAACGAGCTTATGGCGCTGTGAACCTCTAATGGGGACCATCCGTGCTGCTTAGGTGATCAGAGCAACGTTTTACCAAATCCGGCTTCGAAACACGAGGATCCATATATATTTCATTAGCCCAATTAAGCACGCGGACTTCTACATATAATCAACACCTCATCCCACCAGGATTCGAACCCACGATCTTATAAATGTTACCGAGGAACGCTACCTATGGGCCACCAGGACACTATAAGCAGTCCTAGAGTCTGTTATATTTCACACAAAGCCTGTTCAACGAGCTTATGGCACCGTGAACCACTATAGGTGACCACCCGTGCCGCTTAGGTGATCAGGACAACGTTTTACCAAATCCGGCTTGGAAACACGAGGATCCATATATATTTCATTAGCCCAATAAGGCACGCGGAATTCTACATATAATCAACACCTCACCCCACCAGGATTTGAACCCACGATCTTATAATTGTGACCGGGGAAAGCTACCTCTGGGCCACCAGGACAATAAAAGCAGTCCTAGACTCTGCTATATTTCACACAAAGCATGTTTAACGAGCTAATGGCGCCGTGAACCTCTAATGGGGACCACCCGTGCCGCTTAGATGATCAGAGCAACGTTTTACCAAATGCGGCTTCGAAACACGAGGATCCATATATGTTTCATTAGCCCAATAAAGCACGCGGACTTCAACATATAATCAACACCTCACCCCACCAGGATTTGAACCCACGAACTTATAATTGTGACTGGGGAACGCTACCTGTGGTCCACCAGGACAATAAAAGCAGTCCTAGACTCTGCTATATTTCACACAAAGCCTGTTTAACGAGCTTATGGCGCCGTGAACCTCTAATGGGGACCACCCATGCCGCTTAGGTGATCAGAGCAACGTTTTACCAAATGCGGCTTCGAAACACGAGGATCCATATATATTTCATTAGCCCAATAAAGCACGAGGACTTCTACATATAATCAACACCTCACCTAACCAGGATTCAAACCAATGATCTTATAATTGTGACCTGGGTATGCTACCTCTGGGCCATCAGGACAATAAAAGCAGTTCTAGACTCTACTATATTTCACACAAAGCCTGTTCAACGAGCTTATGGCGCCGTGAACCTCTCATGGGGACCACCTGTGCCGCTTAAGTGATCAGAGCAACGTTTTACCAAATGCGGCTTCGAAACACGAGGATCCATATATATTTCATTAGCCCAATAAAGCACGCGGACTTCTACATATAATCAACGCCTCACCCCACCAGGATTTGAACCCACGATCTTATAATTGTGACCGGGGAACGCTACCTCTGGGCCATCAGGATAATAAAAGCAGTCCTAGACTCTGCTATATTTCACACAAAGCCTGTTCAACGAGCTTATGGCGCCGTGAACCTTTCATGGGCACCACCCGTGCGCTTATTGATCAGAGCAACGTTTTACCAAATGCGGCTTCGAAACACGAGGATCCATATATATTTCATTAGCCCAATAAAGCACGCGGACTTCTACATATAATCAACATCTCACCCCACCAGGATTTAAACCCACGATCTTATAATTGTGACCGGGGAACGCTACCTCTGGGCCACCAGGATAATAAAAGCAGTCCTAGACTCTGCTATATTTCACACAAAGCCTGTTCAACGAGCTTATGGCGCCGTGAACCTCAAATGGGGACCACCCGTGCCGCTTAGGTGATCAGAGCAACGTTTTACCAAATGCGGCTTCAAAACACGAGGATTCATATATATTTCATTAGCCCAATAAAGCACGCAGACTTCTATATATAATCAACACCTCACCCCACCAGGATTTGAACCCACGATCTTCTAATTGTGACCGGGGAACGCTACCTCTGGGCCACCAGGACAATAAAAGCAGTCCTAGACCCTGCTATATTTCACACAAAGCCTGTTCAATGAGCTTATGGCACCGTGAATCTCTAATGGGGACAACCCATGCCGCTTAGGTGATCAGAGCAACGTTTTACCACATGCGGCTTCAAAACACGAGGATCCATATATATTTCATTAGCCCAATAAAGCACGCGGACTTCTACATATAATCAATACCTCACCCCACCAGGATTCGAACCCACGATCTTATAACTGTGACCGTGGAACGCTACCTATGGGCCACCAGGACACTATAAGCAGTCCTAGACTCTGCTATATTTCACACAAAGCCTGTTCAACGAGCTTATGGCACCGTGAACCACTATAGGTGACCACCCGTGCCGCTTAGGTGATCAGGACAACGTTTTACCAAATCCGGCTTGGAAACAGGTGGATCCATATATATATCATTAGCCCAATAAAGCACGCGGAATTCTACATATAATCAACGCCTCACCCCACCAGGATTTGAAGCCACGATCTTATAATTGTGACCTGGGTATGCTACCTCTGGGCCACCAGGACAATAAAAGCAGTCCTAGACTCTACTATATATCAAATAAAGCCTGTTCAACGACCTTATGGCGCCATGAACCTCTAAAAGGGACCACCAGTGCCGCCTAGCTGATCAGAGCAACGTTTTACCAAATCCGGCTTGGAAACACGAGGATCCATATATATTTCATTAGCCCAATAAAGCACGCGGACTTCTACATATAATCAACGCCTCACCCCACCAGGATTTGAAGCCACGATCTTATAATTGTGACCTGGGAACGCTACCTCTGGGCCACCAGGACAATAAAAGCAGTCCTAGACTCTCCTATATTTCACACAAAGCCTGTTCAACGAGCTTATAGCGCCATGAACCTCTAATAGGGACCACCAGTGCCGCCTAGCTGATCAGAGCAACGTTTTACCAAATCCGGCTTCGAAACACGAGGACCCATATATATTTCATTAACCCAATAAAGCACGCAGACTTCTACATATAATCAACACCTCACTCCACCAGGATTCGAACCCACGATCTTATAATTGTGACCGAGGAACGCTACCTATGGGCCACCAGGACAATAAAAGCAGTCCAAGACACTGCTATATTTCACACAAAGCCTGTTCAACGAGCTTATGACGCTGTGAACCCCTAATGGGGACCATCCGTGCCGCTTAGGTGATCAGAGCAACGTTTTACCAAATCCGGCTTCGAAACATGAGGATCCATATATATTTCATTAGCCCAATAAAGCAAGCGGACTTCTACATATAATCAACACCTCACCCCACCAGGATTCGAACCCATGATCTTATAATTGTGACCGAGGAACGCTACCTATGGGCCACCAGGACACTATAAGAAGTCCTAGACTCCGTTATATTTCACACAAAGCCTGTTCAAAGAGCTTATGGCACCGTGAACCACTATAGGGGACCACCCGAGCCGCTTAGGTGATCAGAGCAACGTTTTACCAAATCCGGCTTGGAAACACGAGGATCCATATATATTTCATTAGCCCAATTAAGAACGCGGACTTATACATATAATCAACGCCTCACCCCACCAGGATTTGAACCCACTATCTTATAATTGTGACCGGGGAACGCTACCTCTGGGCCACCAGGATAATAAAAGCAGTCCTAGACTCTGCTATATTTCACACAAAGCCTGCTCAACGAGCTTATGGCGCCGTGAACCTCTAATGGGGACAACCCATGCCGCTTAGGTGATCAGAGCAACGTTTTACCACATGCGGCTTCAAAACACGAGGATCCATATATATTTCATTAGCCCAATAAAGCACGCGGACTTCTACATATAATCAATACCTCACCCCACCAGGATTCGAACCCACGATCTTCTAATTGTGACCGGAGAACGCTACCTCTGGGCCACCAGGACAATAAAAGCAGTCCTAGACTCTGCTATATTTCACACAAAGCCTGTTCAACGAGCCTTTGGCGCTGTGAACCTCTAATGATGACCATCCGTGCCGCTTAGGTGATCAGAGCAACGTTTTACCAAATCCGGCTTCGAAACACGAGGATCCATATATATTTCATTAGCTCAATTAAGCACGCGGACTTCTACAGATAATCAAAACCTCATTCCACCAGGATTCGAACCCACGATCTTATAACTGTGACCGAAGAACGCTACCTATGGGCCACCAGGACACTATAAGCAGTCCTAGAGTCTGTTATATTTAACACAAAGCCTGTTCAACGAGCTTATGGCACCGTGAACCACTATAGGTGAACCACCCGTGCCGCTTAGGTGATCAGGACAACGTTTTACCAAATCCGGCTTGGAAACACGAGGATCCATATATATTTCATTAGCCCAATAAAGCACGCGGAATTCTACATATAATCAAGAACCTCACCCCACCAGGATTTGAACCCACGATCTTAAGAATTGGCCGAGGCTACCTCTGGGCTGGGACAATAAAAGCAGTCCTAGGCTCTGCTATGACTTACTACAAAAGCCTGTTTAACGAGCTTATGGCGCCGTGAACCTCTAATGGGAACACCCATGCGGCAGGTGATCAGAGCAACGTTTTGCAAATCTTGACTAAAACCGAGGATCCATATATATTTCATTGGCCAGCAAAGCACGGGGACTTCTACATATAATCAACACCTCACCCCACCAGGATTTGAACCCGATCTTATAATTTGACCGGGGAACGCTACCTCTGGGCCACCAGGACAATAAAAGCAGTCCTAGACTCTGCTATATTTCACACAAAGCCTGTTCAATGAGCTTATGGCACGTGAATCTCTAATGCGGACAACCCATGCCGCCCAGGTGATCAGAGCAACGTTTACCACAGCGGCTTCAAAACACGAGGATCATATATATTTCATTATTGTCATACTTAGCGGACTTCTACATATAATCAACACCTCACCTAACCAGGATTCAAACCAATGATCTTATAATTGTGACCTGGGTATGCTACCTCTGGGCCATCAGGACAATAAAAGCAGTTCTAGACTCTACTATATTTCACACAAAGCCTGTTCAACGAGCTTGTACCGTGAACCCACTATAGTGACCACCCGTGCGTAGGTGATCAGGACAACGTTTTGCAAATCCGGCTTAGAAGTAGGTGGATCCTTATATATATCATTATTAGCCCAATAAAGCACGCGGAATTCTACATATAATCAACGCCTCACCCCACCAGGATTTGAAGCCACGATCTTATAATTGTGACCTGGGTATGCTACCTCTGGGCCACCAGGACAATAAAAGCAGTACTAGACTCTACTATATATCAAACAAAGCCTGTTCAACGACCTTATGGCGCCATGAACCTCTAATAGGGACCACCAGTGCCGCCTAGCTGATCAGAGCAACGTTTTACCAAATCCGGCTTGGAAACACGAGGATCCATATATATTTCATTAGCCCAATAAAGCACGCGGAATTCTACATATAATCAAGAACCTCACCCCACCAGGATTTGAACCCACGATCTTATAATTGTGACCGAGGAAAGCTACCTCTGGGCCACCAGGACAATAAAAGCAGTACTAGACTCTGCTATATTTCACACAAAGCCTGTTTAACGAGCTTATGGCGCCGTGAACCTCTAATGGGGAACACCCATGCCGCTTAGGTGATCAGAGCAACGTTTTACCAAATGCGGCTTCGAAACACGAGGATCCATATATATTTCATTAGCCCAATAAAGCACGAGGACTTCTACATATAATCAACACCTCACCCCACCAGGATTTGAACCCACGATCTTATAATTTTGACCGGGGAACGCTAACTCTGGGCCACCAGGACAATAAAAGCACTCCTAGACTCTGCTATATTTCACACAAAGCCTGTTCAACGAGATTATGGAGCTGTGAACCACTATAGGGAACCACCCGTGTCGCTTAGGTGATCAGAGCAATGTTTTACCCAATCCGGCCTTGAAACACGAGGATCCATATATATTTCATTCCCAATAAAGCATGCGGACTTCTACATATAATCAACACCTCAGCCCACCAGGATTCAAACCCATGATCTTATAATTGTGACCGGGGTATGCTACCTCTGGGCCACCAGGACAATAAAAGCAGTCCTAGACTCTACTATATATCAAACAAAGCCTATTCAACGACCTTATGTCGCCATGAACCTCTAATAGGGACCACCCGTGCCGCTTAGCTGATCAGAGCAACGTTTTACCAAATCCGGATTGGAAACACGAGGATCCATATATATTTCATTAGCCCAATAAAGCACGCGGACTTCTACATATAATCAACGCCTGACCCCACCAGGATTTTGAAGCCACGATCTTATAATTGTGACCGGGGAACGCTACCTCTGGGCCACCAGGACAATAAAAGCAGTCCTAGACTCTCCTATATTTCACACAAAGCCTGTTCAATGAGCTTATAGCGCCGTGAACCTCTAATGGGGACCATCCGTGCCGCTTAGGTGATCAGAGCAACGTTTTACCAAATCCGGCTTGGAAACACGAGGATCCATATATATTTCATTAGCCCAATAAAGCACGCGGACTTCTACATATAATCAACGCCTCACCCCACCAGGATTTGAACCCATGATCTTATAATTGTGAACGGGGAACGCTACCTCTGGGCCACCAGGATAATAAAAGCAGTCCTAGACTCTGCTATATTTCACACAAAGCCTGTTCAACGAGCTTATGGCGCCGTGAACCTCTCATGGGGACAACCCATGCCGCTTAGGTGATCAGAGCAACGTTTTACCACATGCGGCATCAAAACACGAGGATCCATATATATTTCATTAGCCCAATTAAGCACGCGGACTTCTACAGATAATCAACACCTCATCCCACCAGGATTCGAACCCACGATCTTATAACTGTGACCGAGGAACGCTACCTATGGGCCACCAGGACACTATAAGCAGTCCTAGAGTCTGTTATATTTCACACAAAGCCTGTTCAACGAGCTTATGGCACCGTGAACCACTATAGGTGACCACCCGTGCCGCTTAGGTGATCAGGACAACGTTTTACCAAATCCGGCTTGGAAACACGAGGATCCATATATATTTCATTAGCCCAATAAAGCACGCGGAATTCTACATATAATCAAGAACCTCACCCCACCAGGATTTGAACCCACGATCTTATAATTGTGACCGGGGAAAGCTACCTCTGGGCCACCAGGACAATAAAAGCAGTCCTAGACTCTGCTATATTTCACACAAATCCTGTTTAACGAGCTAATGGCGCAGTGAGCCTCTAATGGGGACCACCCGTGCCGCTTAGATGATCAGAGCAACGTTTTACCAAATGCGGCTTCGAAACACGAGGATCCATATATATTTCATAAGCCCAATAAAGCACGAGGACTTCTACATATAATCAACACCTCACCCCACCAGGATTTGAACCCACGATCTTATAATTGTGACCGGGGAACGCTACCTCTGGGCCACCAGGACAATAAAAGCACTCCTAGACTCTGCTATATTTCACACAAAACCTGTTCAACGAGATTATGGAGCTGTGAACCACTATAGGGAACCACCCGTGTCGCTTAGGTGATCAGAGCAATGTTTTACCAAATCCGGCCTGGAAACACGAGGATCCATATATATTTCATTCCCAATAAAGCACGCGGACTTCTACATATAATCAACACCTCACCCCACCAGGATTCAATCCCATGATCTTATAATTGTGACCGGGGTATGCTATCTCTGGGCCACCAGGACAATAAAAGCAGTCCTAGACACTACTATATATCAAACAAAGCCTGTTCAACGACCTTATGGCGCCATGAACCTCTAATAGGGACCACCCGTGCCGCTTAGCTGACCAGAGCAACGTTTTACCAAATCGGGCTTGGAAACACGAGGATCCATATTATTTCATTAGCCCCAATAAAGCACGCGGACTTCTACATATAATCAACGCCTCACCCCACCAGGATTTGAAGCCACGATCTTATAATTGTGACCGGGGAACGCTACCTCTGGGCCACCAGGACAATAAAAGCAGTCCTAGACTCTCCTATATTTCACACAAAGCCTGTTCAACGAGCTTATAGCGCCGTGAACCTCTAATGGGGACCATCCGTGCCGCTTAGGTGATCAGAGCAACGTTTTACCAAATCCGGCTTCGAAACACGAGGACCCATATATATTTCATTAACCCAATAAAGCACGCAGACTTCTACATATAATCAACACCTCACTCCACCAGGATTCGAACCCACGATCTTATAATTGTGACCGAGGAACGCTACCTATGGGCCACCAGGACAATAAAAGCAGTCCTAGACTCTGCTATATTTCACACAAAGCCTGTTCAACGAGCTTATGATGCTGTGAACCTCTAATGAGGACCATCCGTGCCGCTTAGGTGATCAGAGCAACGTTTTGCCAAATCCGGCTTCGAAACATGAGGATCCATATATATTTCATTAGCCCAATATAGCACGCGGACTTCTACATATAGTCAACACCTCACCCCACCAGGATTCGAACCCACCATCTTATAATTGTGACCGAGGAACGCTACCTATGGGCCACCAGGACACTATAAGAAGTCCTAGACTCTGTTATATTTCACACAAAGCCTGTTCAAAGAGCTTATGGCACCGTGAACCACTATAGGGGACCACCCGTGCCGCTTAGGTGATCAGAGCAACGTTTTACCAAATCCGGCTTGGAAACACGAGGATCCATATATATTTCATTAGCCCAATTAAGCACGCGTACTTCTACATATAAACAACACCTCACCCCACCAGGATTTGAACCCACGATCTTATAATTGTGACCGGGGAACGCTACCTCTGGGCCACCAGGATAATAAAAGCAGTCCTAGACTCTGCTATATTTCACACAAAGCCTGTTCAACGAGCTTATGGCGCCGTGAACCGCTCATGGGGACCACCCGTGCCGCTTAGGTGAACAGAGCAACGTTTTACCAAATGCAGCTTCGAAACACGAGGATCCATATATATTTCATTAGCCCAATTAAGCACGCGTACTTCTACATATAAACAACACCTCACCCCACCAGGATTTGAACCCACGATCTTATAATTGTGACCGGGGAACGCTACCTCTGGGCCACCAGGAAAATAAAAGCAGTCCTAAACTCTGCTATATTTCACATTAAGCCTGTTCAACGAGCTTATGGCGCCGTGAACCTCTAATGGGGACAACCCATGCCGCTTAGGTGATCAGAGCAACGTTTTACCACATGCGGCTTCAAAACACGAGGATCCATATATATTTCATTAGCCCAATTAAGCACGCGGACTTCTACAGATAATCAACACCTCATCCCACCAGGATTCGAACCCACGATCTTATAACTGTGATCGAGGAACGCTACCTATGGGCCACCAGGACACTATAAGCAGTCCTAGAGTCTGTTATATTTCACACAAAGCCTGTTCAACGAGCTTATGGCACCGTGAACCACTATAGGTGACCACCCGTGTCGCTTAGGTGATCAGGACAACGTTTTACCAAATCCGGCTTGGAAACACGAGGATCCATATATATTTCATTAGCCCAATAAAGCACGCGGAATTCTACATATAATCAAGAACCTCACCCCACCAGGATTTGAACCCACGATCTTATAATTGTGACCGGGGAAAGCTACCTCTGGGCCACCAGGACAATAAAAGCAGTCCTAGACTCAGCTATATTTCACACAAAGCCTGTTTAACGAGCTTATGGCGCCGTGAACCTCTAATGGGGACCACCCATGCCGCTTAGGTGATCAGAGCAACGTTTTACCAAATGCGGCTTCGAAACACGAGGATCCATATATATTTCATTAGCCCAATAAAGCACGAGGACTTCAACATATTATCAACACCTCACCCCACCAGGATTTGAACCCACGAACTTATAATTGTGACTGGTGAACGCTACCTGTGGTCCACCAGGACAATAAAAGCAGTCCTAAACTCTGCTATATTTCACACAAAGCCTGTTTAACGAGCTTATGGCGCCGTGAACCTCTAATGGGGACCACCCATGCCACTTAGGTGATCAGAGCAACGTTTTACCAAATGCGGCTTCGAAACACGAGGATCCATATATATTTCATTAGCCCAATAAAGCACGAGGACTTCTACATATAATCAACACCTCACCCCACCAGGATTTGAACCCTCGATCTTATAATTGTGACCGGGGAACGCTAACTCTGGGCCACCAGGACAATAAAAGCACTCCTATACTCTGCTATATTTCACACAAAGCCTGTTCAACGAGATTATGGAGCTGTGAACCACTATAGGGAACCACCCGTGTCGCTTAGGTGATCAGAGCAATGTTTTACCAAATCCTGCCTGGAAACACGAGGATCCATATATATTTCATTCCCAATAAAGCACGCGGACTTCTACATATAATCAACACCTCACCCCACCAGGATTCAAACCCATGATCTTATAATTGTGACCGGGGTATGCTACCTCTGGGCCACCAGGACAATAAAAGCAGTCCTAGACTCTCCTATATTTCACACAAAGCCTGTTCAACGAGCTTATAGCGCCGTGAACCTCTAATGGGGACCATCCGTGCCGCTTAGGTGATCAGAGCAACGTTTTACCAAATCCGGCGACGAAACACGAGGACCCATATATATTTCATTAACCCAATAAAGCACGCAGACTTCTACATATAATCAACACCTCACTCCACCAGGATTCGAACCCACGATCTTATAATTGTGACCGAGGAACGCTACCTATGGGCCACCAGGACAATAAAAGCAGTCCTAGACTCTGCTATATTTCACACAAAGCCTTTTCAACGAGCTTATGGCGCCGTGAACCTCTAATGGGGACAACCCATGCCGCTTAGGTGATCAGAGCAACGTTTTACCAAATCCGGGTTCGAAACACGAGGATCCATATATATTTCATTAGCCCAATAAAGCACGCGGACTTCTACATATAATCAACACCTCACCCCACCAGGAATCGAACCCAAGATCTAATAATTGTGACCGAGGAACGCTACCTATGGGCCACCAGGACAATAAAAGCAGTCCTAGACTCTGCTATATTTCACACAAAGCCTGTTCAACGAGCCTTTGGCGCTGTGAACCTCTAATGGGGACCATCCGTGCCGCTTAGGTGATCAGAGCAACGTTTTACCAAATCCGGCTTGGAAACACGAGGATCCATATATATTTCATTAGCCCAATAAAGCACGCGGACTTCAACATATAATCAACGCCTCACCCCACCAGGATTTGAACCCACGATCTTATAATTGTGACCGAGGAACGCTACCTATGGGCCACCAGGACACTATAAGCAGTCCTAGAGTCTGTTATATTTCACACAAAGCCTGTTCAACGAGCTTATGGCACCGTGAACCACTATAGGTGACCACCCGTGCCGCTTAGGTGATCAGGACAACGTTTTACCAAATCCGGCTTGGAAACACGAGGATCCATATATATTTCATTAGCCCAATAAAGCACGCGGAATTCTACATATAATCAAGAACCTCACCCCACCAGGATTTGAACCCACGATCTTATAATTGTGACCGGGGAAAGCTACCTCTGGGCCACCAGGACAATAAAAGCAGTCCTAGACTCTGCTATATTTCACACAAAGCCTGTTTAACGAGCTAATGGCGCCGTGAACCTCTAATGGGGACCACCCGTGCCGCTTAGATGATCAGAGCAACGTTTTACTAAATGCGGCTTCGAAACACGAGGATCCATATATGTTTCATTAGCCTAATAAAGCACGCGGACTTCAACATATAATCAACACCTCACCCCACCGGGATTTGAACCCACGAACTTATAATTGTGACTGGGGAACGCTACCTGTGGTCCACCAGGACAATAAAAGCAGTCCTAGACTCTGCTATATTTCACACAAAGCCTGTTTAACGAGCTTATGGCGCCGTGAACCTCTAATGGGGACCACCCATGCCGCTTAGGTGATCAGAGCAACGTTTTACCAAATGCGGGTGCGAAACACGAGGATTCATATATATTTCATTAGCCCAATAAAGCACGAGGACTTCTACATATAATCAACACCTCTCCCCACCAGGATTTGAACCCACGATCTTACAATTGTGACCGGGAAACGCTAACTCTGGGCCACCAGGACAATAAAAGCACTCCTAGACTCTGCTATATTTCACACAAAGCCTGTTCAACGAGATTATGGAGCTGTGAACCACTATAGGGAACCACGCGTGTCGCTTAGGTGATCAGAGCAATGTTTTACCAAATCCGGCCTGGAAACACGAGGATCCATATATATTTCATTCCCAATAAAGCACGCGGACTTCTACATATAATCAACACCTCACCCCACCAGGATTCAAACCCATGATCTTATAATTGTGACCGGGGTATGCTACCTCTGGGCCACCAGGACAATAAAGCAGTCCTAGACTCTACTATATATCAAACAAAGCCTATTCAACGACCTTATGGCGCCATGAACCTCTAATAGGGACCACCCGTGCCGCTTAGCTGATCAGAGCAACGTTTTACCAAATCCGGCTTGGAAACACGAGGATCCATATATATTTCATTAGCCCAATAAAGCACGCGGACTTCTACATATAATCAACGCCTCACCCCACCAGGAATTTGAAGCCACGATCTTATAATTGTGACCGGGGAACGCTACCTCTGGGCCACCAGGACAATAAAAGCAGTCCTAGACTCTCCTATATTCCACACAAAGCCTGTTCAACGAGCTTATAGCGCCGTGAACCTCTAATGGGGACGATCCGTGCCGCTTAGGTGATCAGAGCAACGTTTTACCAAATCCGGCTTCGAAACACGAGGACCCATATAAATTTTATTAACCCAATAAAGCATGCAGACTTCTACATATAATCAACACCTCACTCCACTAGGATTCGAACCCACGATCTTATAATTGTGACCGAGGAACGCTACCTATGGGCTACGGGGACAATAAAGCAGTCCTAGACTCTGCTATATTTCACACAAAGTCTGTTCAACGAGCTTATGACGCTGTGAACCTCTAATGAGGACCATCCGTGCCGCTTAGGTGATCAGAGCAACGTTTTACCAAATCCGGCTTCGAAACATGAGGATCCATATATATTTCATTAGCCCAATAAAGCACGCGGACTTCTACATATAATCAACACCTCACCCCACCAGGATTCGAACCCACGATCTTATAGTGACGAGAACGCTACCTATGGGCCTGGGACTATAAGTCTAGACTTTCTGTTATATTTCACACAAAGCCTGTTCAAAAAGGCTTATGGCACCGTGAACCACTAGGGGACCACCCGTGCCGCCCAGGTGATCGAGCAACGTTTTCGTCGGCGACTACGAGGATCGCCTTTTCGTGGCCCAATAAAACGCGGACCTACATATAATCAACGCCTCACCCCACCAGGATTTGAACCCATGATCTTATAATTGTGACCGGGGAACGCTACCTCTGGAGCACAGGATAATAAAAAGCAGTCCTAGACTCTGCTATATTTCACACAAAAGCCTGTTCAATGGGCTTATGGCGCCGTAGACACTCTCATGGGTAGCACCCGTGCGCTTAAGGTGAACAGAGCAACGTTTTTACAAATGCAACTTCGAAACACGAGGATCCGCCTTATATTTCATTGTTAATTAAGCTGCAGCGTGCTTCTACATAAGCAACACACCTCACCCCACCAGGATTTGAACCCACGATCTTATAATTGTGACCGGGGAACGTTACCTCTGGGCCACCAGGACAATAAAAGCAGTCCTAGACTCTGCTATATTTCACACAAAGCCTGTTCAACGAGCTTATGGCACCGTGAACCTCTAATGGGGACCACCCGTGCCGCTTAGGTGATCAGAGGAACGTTTTACCAAATGCGGCTTCGAAACAAGGAGGATCCATAAATATTTCATTACCCCAATAAAGCAAGCAGACTTTTACATATAATCAACACCTCACCCCACCAGGATTTGAACCCACGATCTTATAATTGTGACCGGGCATACCTGGGCCACCAGGACAATAAAGCAGTCCCTGAACTCCTGCTATATTTCACACAAAGCCATTCCAGCAGGCTTATGACGCTGTGAACCTCTAATGAGACCATCCGTGCCGCTTAGGTGATCAGGCAACGTTTTACCAAATCCGGCTTGGAAACACGAGGATCCATATATATTTCATTAATAAAACGCAGCGGACTTCTACCATATAATCAGCGCCTCACCCACCAGGATTTGAACCTTGATCTTATGGTGGCGACCGAGAACGCTACCTCTGGGCCACCAGGATAATAAAGCGGTCTAGACTCTGCTATATTTCCGCAAAAGCCTGTTCAACGAGCTTATGGCGCCGTGAACCTCTCATGGGGATTCCACCCGTGCCGCTTGGTGAACAGGCAACGTTTTACCAAATGCAGCTTCGAAACACGAGGATCCATATGTATTTCATTAGCCCAATTAAGCACGCGTACTTCTACATATAAACAACACCTCACCCCACCAGGATTTGAACCCACGATCTTATAATTGTGACCTGGGAACGCTACCTCTGGGCCACCAGGAAAATAAAAGCAGTCCTAAACTCTGCTATATTTCACACAAAGCCTGTTCAACGAGCCTTTGGCGCTGTGAACCTCTAATGGGGACCATCCGTGCCGCTTAGGTGATCAGAGCAACGTTTTACCAAATCCGGCTTCGAAACACGAGGATCCATATATATTTCATTAGCCCAATATAGCCGCGGACTTCTACATACGGTCAACACCTCACTTGTCAGGATTCCGGACACGATCTTATAATTGTGACCGAGGAACGCTACCTATGGGCCACCAGGACACTAAAAGTCCTAGACTCTATTATATTTCACACAAAGCCTGTTCAACGAGCTTATGGCGCCGTGAACCTCTCATGGGGACCATCCGTGCCACTTAGGTGATCAGAGCAACGTTTTACCAAATCCGGCTTCGAAACACGAGGACCCATATATATTTCATTAGCCCAATAAAGCACGCGGACTTCTACATATAATCAACGCCTCACCCCACCAGGATTTGAACCCATGATCTTATAATTGTGACCGGGGAACGCTACCTCTGGGCCACCAGGATAATAAAAGCAGTCCTAGACTCTGCTATATTTCACACAAAGCCTGTTCAACGAGCTTATGGCGCCGTGAACCTCTCATGAGGACCACCCGTGCCGCTTAGGTGAACAGAGCAACGTTTTACCAAATGCAGCTTCGAAACACGAGGATCCATATATATTTCATTAGCCCAATTAAGCACGCGTACTTCTACATATAAACAACACGTCACCCCACCAGGATTTGAACCCACGATCTTATAATTGTGACCGGGGAACGCTACCTCTGGGCCACCAGGAAAATAAAAGCAGTCCTAAACTCTGCTATATTTCACACAAAGCCTGTTCAACGAGCCTTTGGCGCTGTGAACCTCTAATGGGGACCATCCGTGCTGCTTAGGTGATCAGAGCAACGTTTTACCAAATCCGGCTTCGAAACACGAGGATCCATATATATTTCATTAGCCCAATTAAGCACGCGGACTTCTACAGATAATCAACACCTCATCCCACCAGGATTCGAACCCAAGATCTTATAACTGTGACCGAGGAACGCTACCTATGGGCCACCAGGACACTATAAGCAGTCCTAGAGTCTGTTATATTTCACACAAAGCCTGTTCAACGAGCTTATGGCACCATGAACCACTATAGGTGACCACCCGTGCCGCTTAGGTGATCAGGACAACGTTTTACCAAATCCGGCTTGGAAACAAGAGGATCCATATATATTTCATTAGCCCAATAAAGCACGCGGAATTCTACATATAATCAAGAACCTCACCCCACCAGGATTTGAACTCACGATCTTATAATTGTGACCGGGGAAAGCTACCTCTGGGCCACCAGGACAATAAAAGCAGTCCTAGACTCTGCTATATTTCACACAAAGCCTTTTTAACGAGCTAATGGCGCCGTGAACCTCTAATGGGGACCACCTGTGCCGCTTAGGTGATCAGAGCAACGTTTTACCAAATCCGGCTTCGAAACATGAGGATCCATATATATTTCATTAGCCCAATAAAGCACGCGGACTTCTACATATAATCAGCACCTCACCCCACCAGGATTCGAACCCACGATCTTATAATTGTGACCGAGGAACGCTACCTCTGGGCCACCAGGAAAATAAAAGCAGTCCTAAACTCTGCTATATTTCACATTAAGCCTGTTCAACGAGCTTATGGCGCCGTGAACCTCTAATGGGGAAAACCCATGCCGCTTAGGTGATCAGAGCAACGTTTTACCAAATCCGGCTTCGAAACACGAGGATCCATATATATTTCATTAGCCCAATTAAGCACGCGGACTTCTACAGATAATCAAAACCTCATCCCACCAGGATTCGAACCCACGATCCTATAACTGTGACCGAGGAACGCTACCTATGGACCACCAGGACACTATAAGCAGTCCTAGAGTCTGTTATATTTCACACAAAACCTGTTCAACGAGCTTATGGCACCGTGAACCACTATAGGTGACCACCCGTGCTGCTTAGGTGATCAGGACAACGTGTTACCAAATCCGGCTTGGAAACACGAGGATCCATATATATTTCATTTGCCCAATAAAGCACGCGGAACTCTACATATAATCAAGAACCTCACCCAACCAGGATTTGTACCCACGATCTTATAATTGTGACCGGGGAAAGCTACCTCTGGGCCACCAGGACAATAAAAGCAGTCCTAGACTCTGCTATATTTCACACAAAGCCTGTTTAACGATCTAATGGCGCCGTGAACCTCTAATGGGGACCACCCGTGCCGCTTAGATGATCAGAGCAACGTTTTACTAAATGCGGCTTCGAAACACGAGGGTCCATATATGTTTCATTAGCCTAATAAAGCACGCGGACTTCAACATATAATCAACACCTCACCCCACCAGGATTTGAACCCACGATCTTATAATTGTGACTGGGGAACGCTACCTGCTGTCCACCAGGACAATAAAAGCAGTCCTATACTCTGCTATATTTCACACAAAGCCTCTTTAACGAGCTTATGGCGCCGTAAACCTCTAATGGGGACCACCCATGCTGCTTAGGTGATCAGAGCAACGTTTTACCAAATGCGGCTTCGAAACACGAGGATCCATATATATTTCATTAGCCCAATAAAGCACGCGGACTTCTACATATAATCAACGCCGCACCCCACCAGGATTTGAAGCCACGATCTTATAATTGTGACCTGGGAACGCTACCTCTGGGCCACCAGGACAATAAAAGCAGTCCTAGACTCTCCTATATTTCACACAAAGCCTGTTCAACGAGCTTATAGCGCCATGAACCTCTAATAGGGACCACCAGTGCCGCCTAGCTGATCAGAGCAACGTTTTACCAAATCCGGCTTCGAAACACGAGGACCCATATATATTTCATTAACCCAATAAAGCACGCGGACTTCTACATATAATCAACACTTCACTCCACCAGGATTCCAACCCACGATCTTATAATTGTGACCGAGGAACGCTACCTATGGGCCACTAGGACACTATAAGCAGTCCTAGACTCTGCTATATTTCACACAAAGCCTGTTCAACGAGCTTATGACGCTGTGAACCCCTAATGGGGACCATCCGTGCCGCTTAGGTGATCAGAGCAACGTTTTACCAAATCCGGCTTCGAAACATGAGGATCCATATATATTTCATTAGCCCAATAAAGCAAGCGGACTTCTACATATAATCAACACCTCACCCCACCAGGATTCGAACCCACGATCTTATAATTGTGACCGAGGAACGCTACCTATGGGCCACCAGGACACTATAAGAAGTCCTAGACTCCGTTATATTTCACACAAAGCCTGTTCAAAGAGCTTATGGCACCGTGAACAACTATAGGGGACCACCCGAGCCGCTTAGGTGATCAGAGCAACGTTTTACCAAATCCGGCTTGGAAACACGAGGATCCATATATATTTCATTAGCCCAATTAAGAACGCGGACTTCTACATATAATCAACGCCTCACCCCACCAGGATTTGAACTCACGATCTTATAATTGTGACCGGGGAACGCTACCTCTGGGCCACCAGGATAATAAAAGCAGTCCTAGACTCTGCTATATTTCACACAAAGCCTGCTCAACGAGCTTATGGCGCCGTGAACCTCTAATGGGGACAACCCATGCCGCTTAGGTGATCAGAGCAACGTTTTACCACATGCGGCTTCAAAACACGAGGATCCATATATATTTCATTAGCCCAATAAAGCACGCGGACTTCTACATATAATCAATACCTCACCCCACCAGGATTCGAACCCACGATCTTCTAATTGTGACCGGAGAACGCTACCTCTGGGCCACCAGGACAATAAAAGCAGTCCTAGACTCTGCTATATTTCACACAAAGCCTGTTCAACGAGCCTTTGGCGCTGTGAACCTCTAATGATGACCATCCGTGCCGCTTAGGTGATCAGAGCAACGTTTTACCAAATCCGGCTTCGAAACACGAGGATCCATATATATTTCATTAGCTCAATTAAGCACGCGGACTTCTACAGATAATCAAAACCTCATTCCACCAGGATTCGAACCCACGATCTTATAACTGTGACCGAGGAACGCTACCTATGGGCCACCAGGACACTATAAGCAGTCCTAGAGTCTGTTATATTTAACACAAAGCCTGTTCAACGAGCTTATGGCACCGTGAACCACTATAGGTGAACCACCCGTGCCGCTTAGGTGATCAGGACAACGTTTTATCAAATCCGGCTTGGAAACACGAGGATCCATATATATTTCATTAGCCCAATAAAGCACGCGGAATTCTACATATAATCAAGAACCTCACCCCACCAGGATTTGAACCCACGATCTTATAATTGTGACCGAGGAAAGCTACCTCTGGGCCACCAGGACAATAAAAGCAGTCCTAGACTCTGCTATATTTCACACAAAGCCTGTTTAACGAGCTTATGGCGCCGTGAACCTCTAATGGGGAACACCCATGCCGCTTAGGTGATCAGAGCAACGTTTTACCAAATGCGGCTTCGAAACACGAGGATCCATATATATTTCATTAGCCCAATAAAGCACGAGGACTTCTACATATAATCAACACCTCACCCCACCAGGATTTGAACCCACGATCTTATAATTTTGACCGGGGAACGCTAACTCTGGGCCACCAGGACAATAAAAGCACTCCTAGACTCTGCTATATTTCACACAAAGCCTGTTCAACGAGATTATGGAGCTGTGAACCACTATAGGGAACCACCCGTGTCGCTTAGGTGATCAGAGCAATGTTTTACCCAATCCGGCCTTGAAACACGAGGATCCATATATATTTCATTCCCAATAAAGCATGCGGACTTCTACATATAATCAACACCTCAGCCCACCAGGATTCAAACCCATGATCTTATAATTGTGACCGGGGTATGCTACCTCTGGGCCACCAGGACAATAAAAGCAGTCCTAGACTCTACTATATATCAAACAAAGCCTATTCAACGACCTTATGTCGCCATGAACCTCTAATAGGGACCACCCGTGCCGCTTAGCTGATCAGAGCAACGTTTTACCAAATCCGGATTGGAAACACGAGGATCCATATATATTTCATTAGCCCAATAAAGCACGCGGACTTCTACATATAATCAACGCCTGACCCCACCAGGATTTTGAAGCCACGATCTTATAATTGTGACCGGGGAACGCTACCTCTGGGCCACCAGGACAATAAAAGCAGTCCTAGACTCTCCTATATTTCACACAAAGCCTGTTCAATGAGCTTATAGCGCCGTGAACCTCTAATGGGGACCATCCGTGCCGCTTAGGTGATCAGAGCAACGTTTTACCAAATCCGGCTTGGAAACACGAGGATCCATATATATTTCATTAGCCCAATAAAGCACGCGGACTTCTACATATAATCAACGCCTCACCCCACCAGGATTTGAACCCATGATCTTATAATTGTGAACGGGGAACGCTACCTCTGGGCCACCAGGATAATAAAAGCAGTCCTAGACTCTGCTATATTTCACACAAAGCCTGTTCAACGAGCTTATGGCGCCGTGAACCTCTCATGGGGACAACCCATGCCGCTTAGGTGATCAGAGCAACGTTTTACCACATGCGGCATCAAAACACGAGGATCCATATATATTTCATTAGCCCAATTAAGCACGCGGACTTCTACAGATAATCAACACCTCATCCCACCAGGATTCGAACCCACGATCTTATAACTGTGACCGAGGAACGCTACCTATGGGCCACCAGGACACTATAAGCAGTCCTAGAGTCTGTTATATTTCACACAAAGCCTGTTCAACGAGATTATGGAGCTGTGAACCACTATAGGGAACCACCCGTGTCGCTTAGGTGATCAGAGCAATGTTTTACCAAATCCGGCCTGGAAACACGAGGATCCATATATATTTCATTCCCAATAAAGCACGCTGACTTCTACATATAATCAACACCTCACCCCACCAGGATTCAATCCCATGATCTTATAATTGTGACCGGGGTATGCTATCTCTGGGCCACCAGGACAATAAAAGCAGTCCTAGACACTACTATATTTCAAACAAAGCCTGTTCAACGACCTTATGGCGCCATGAACCTCTAATAGGGACCACCCGTGCCGCTTAGCTGACCAGAGCAACGTTTTACCAAATCGGGCTTGGAAACACGAGTTTCCATATTATTTCATTAGCCCCAATAAAGCATGCGGACTTCTACATATAATCAACGCCTCACCCCACCAGGATTTGAAGCCACGATCTTATAATTGTGACCGGGGAACGCTACCTCTGGGCCACCAGGACAATAAAAGCAGTCCTAGACTCTCCTATATTTCACACAAAGCCTGTTCAACGAGCTTATAGCGCCGTGAACCTCTAATGGGGACCATCCGTGCCGCTTAGGTGATCAGAGCAACGTTTTACCAAATCTGGCTTCGAAACACGAGGACCCATATATATTTCATTAACCCAATAAAGCACGCAGACTTCTACATATAATCAACACCTCACTCCACCAGGATTCGAACCCATGATCTTATAATTGTGACCGAGGAACGCTACCTATGGGCCACCAGGACAATAAAAGCAGTCCTAGACTCTGCTATATTTCACACAAAGCCTGTTCAACGAGCTTATGATGCTGTGAACCTCTAATGAGGACCATCCGTGCCGCTTAGGTGATCAGAGCAACGTTTTACCAAATCCGGCTTCGAAACATGAGGATCCATATATATTTCATTAGCCCAATATAGCACGCGGACTTCTACATATAGTCAACACCTCACCCCACCAGGATTCGAACCCACCATCTTATAATTGTGACCGAGGAACGTTACCTATGGGCCACCAGGACACTATAAGAAGTCCTAGACTCTGTTATATTTCACACAAAGCCTGTTCAAAGAGCTTATGGCACCGTGAACCACTATAGGGGACCACCCGTGCCGCTTAGGTGATCAGAGCAACGTTTTACCAAATCCGGCTTGGAAACACGAGGATCCATATATATTTCATTAGCCCAATTAAGCACGCGTACTTCTACATATAAACAACACCTCACCCCACCAGGATTTGAACCCACGATCTTATAATTGTGACCGGGGAACGCTACCTCTGGGCCACCAGGATAATAAAAGCAGTCCTAGACTCTGCTATATTTCACACAAAGCCTGTTCAACGAGCTTATGGCGCCGTGAACCGCTCATGGGGACCACCCGTGCCGCTTAGGTGAACAGAGCAACGTTTTACCAAATGCAGCTTCGAAACACGAGGATCCATATATATTTCATTAGCCCAAGTAAGCACGCGTACTTCTACCTATAAACAACACCTCACCCCACCAGGATTTGAACCCACAATCTTATAATTGTGACCGGGGAACGCTACCTCTGGGCCACCAGAAAGTGGTCCC
>NW_024713976.1:0-10018 GCF_018991925.1 Homarus americanus
TGTTATAGTTCACACACACATGTACAGGGTGTCTTATAGTTCACACACACATGTACAAGGTGTGTTATAGTTCACACACACATGTACAGGGTGTGTTATAGTTCACACACACATGTACAGGGTGTCTTATAGTTCACACACACATGTACAGGGTGTGTTATAGTTCACACACTCATGTACAGGGTGTCTTATAGTTCACACACACATGTACAAGGTGTGTTATAGTTCACACACACATGTACAGGGTGTGTTATAGTTCACACACATGTACAGGGGTGTGTTATAGTTCACACACACATGTACAGGGTGTGTTATAGTTCACACACACATGTACAGGGTGTGTTATAGTTCACACACACATGTACAGGGTGTGTTATAGTTCACACACACATGTACAGGGTGTGTTATAGTTCACACACACATGTACAGGGTGTGTTATAGTTCACACACACATGTACAGGGTGTGTTATAGTTCACACACACATGTACAGGGTGTCTTATAGTTCACACACACATGTACAGGGTGTCTTTATAGTTCACACTCATGTACAGAGTGTCTTATAGATTCACACACACATGTACAGAGGTGTCTTATAGTTCACACACACATGTACAGGGTGTCTTATAGTTCACACACACATGTACAGGGTGTCTTATAGTTCACACACACATGTACAGGGTGTCTCATAGTTCACACACACATGTACAAGGTGTCTCATAGTTCACACACACATGTACAGGGTGTCTTATAGTTCACACACACATGTACAGGGTGTCTTATAGTTCACACACACATGTACATGGTGTCTTATAGTTCACACACACATGTACATGGTGTCTTATAGTTCACACACACATGTACAGGGTGTCTTATAGTTCACACACACATGTACAGGGTGTCTTATAGTTCACACACACATGTACAGGGTGTCTTATAGTTCACACACACATGTACAGGGTGTCTTATAGTTCACACACACATGTACAGGGTGTCTCATAGTTCACACACACATGTACAGGGTGTCTTATAGTTCACACACACATGTACAGGGTGTCTTATAGTTCACACACACATGTACAGGGTGTCTTATAGTTCACCTCACACACACCACACACACACATGTACAGGTGCATAGTTCACACACACACACATGTACAGGGTCTCATAGTTCACACACACATGTACAGGGTGTCTTATGGTCCCCACACACATGTACAGGGTGTGTTATAATTCACACACATGTACAGGTGTGTTATAGTTCACTCTCACACACATGTACAGGTGTCTCATAGTTCACACACACATGTACAGGGTGTCTCATAGTTCACCCTCACACACACACACACACATGTACAGGGTCTCATAGTTCACACACACACATGTACAGGGTGTCTCATGACCTCATTATTGACTATAAAAAATCCCACATGTAACTTGTTGTACAAATCGCTAAAGTCAACAGCAAAAATCACCACAATTTGTCTTTTTATTCAGTAAGATACAATGTTGATTTACACTTGTTTAAACTATCAAACTTACACACCAAAAAAAACCCCAAACTCAAATAAGGGTAAAATAAAATAATAAATTAAACTTACCTAAACATTTATTGTGTTTTATAAAGAATGAAATAAATGATTACAGGGTTTAACATTGGTTTACTTTAGGTTTATCTTGGTAATGTAAACAAGCTGTTCTCACAAGATGTGTTCTCATAGCGGTGAAGATGCGTGGAATAATGAGAAACAGCAGAGTGAAAATACAGGGGTTGTAATCAGTGCTGAGTACATTGAGATGAACCAGTACTGAGTAAGTCTGAATGTACCCAGAACTGAGTACAACAGGATATACCAATGCTAAGTGTGTCAAGATGTACCAGTACGCTGCGATATACCCAGAGGTTGAGTACATCGATAACCTAACCTATTAAAGACTAATAAACCTTCCATGTGATAAATTAATACATAAATTTAATATATTAACCAAAATAATGTAAAAGTCTTCAATGACAAATGCATAAACAGATGTGGTATTTGACCCCCTTAACCAATAGCTCTGTGGTACATCTTAACAGCCTCCTCCTCCTCCCCTTGATAGTGTGGTAGTGGAGGTTGATAGAAAGTCTTGGAGTAGGGGTAGGGGGAGGGGTAGGGGGAGGGGTAGGGGGAGGGGAGGACTCAGCTGGTACACAGACAGACACACACACAACCCTGACCGTGCAATAGATAACGCTCCAAGAGATTCACATATTTCTACACTTACGGTAAGAGACCCATCGACTCTAGCCCTAGTGTAAGTCTTCCCCAACGAAATAAAAAATAATTGGAACAGGTAATAAACGTTATATCTGATGGATCGTAAACACTAAGGCTCTAATAATCGCACTCTGAGGGGTAGGGTGGTGGAGGAACGTCATACGAGGCTCAGTCATTCCTAACCTAGCCTACGGTAAAATATAAACTCCGGTACTACCGCGCGTTCGTCGAGTCCGGCCGACCGCCTCTATCCTAAAACGACGTTCCCTCCAACGACCGGGCCGACCTCACGCACCGGCGACGAATGCACGACCACGAAAAAGTAAACAAATAATAACTTAACCCTAAAGGAATCTTCCCCAAATACTCCATAATAAAAAAAAGCTTAGACCAACACTATAAGCTGCTCGCGGCAAGATCTTCTCAACTCAATATACTTAAACCGACTGACAAGTGTTCCTATGTACTGTACAATATATACTATATATATCTACCTTAACTTGATTAATTCTGTTGAGGTGTTTCCTTCCCCAGGTCTATAGGTGAAGGCAAGATCGACGACTAATCACCGTAGCTGCGGTCTGGTTTTGTTAATAAGGTGATTCGTACTGTCTCTAATTACATGTACTGTAGTTGATGTATTTAGAGTTGGTGTTTAGGTCATTGAAGTTGAATTAGTCTTATCCCTTAATCAGCGACCGAGGATCACCCCCCCCCCCTACCAGATACAGTAATTGGGATGTGGTTAATGGGAAAATTCTCGCTGATTTGGCCGCTGTTTAAGGGTCAAGTATTTGTGAAGAGATGTGCAAGCTGGTTGTTACCGGGCCAGGTCGAGTGTGTTGTACCACCGGGCCAGGTCAAGTGTGTGTCTTACCACTAAGCCGGGTCGAGTGTGTTGTATCACCAGGCCAGGTCGAGCCAGGTCAAGTGTGGCATTAATGAGCCTAATATAGACTTCAGGTTAGATTACGTGCCTCTGTTACTGGAGCCTCGACCGTAGTTCTCACTCGACCCCATCGAGGGCGACTCACGACGTCAAGCGCTGCACTACTCGATGCATAATGAAAAATGGCGTCGATCATCACGACAGAAATCCTTACAAACTGTTTAGCGTCGCGCGCCGAGACGAGAGCCGTCAAGCGCGAGAAATGAGACGATAGCAAGCGGGCGCGCGACACGAAGAGAAGGACAAATATATACCTCACACCCCCAGAGGACAAACTTACGGTCCATCGGGCGTTGGCGATAATCACGCCCATTACTGCTACAACTTCCGTTCCCATCTACGCCGACCGGACGACACCCGGAGGGCGATCGGGTGTAGCGGCGGCAGGCACTTGTGACCCCGGACACGAACGACGAAAGACAAAATATTCCTCCCGAGCGCGACGGTTCCCTCCGGCCCGAGGACCCCAGACCACCGCCCCTCGAGTCGGTGCCCCAACCCGCGGGCATCGGCCGTTTATCCTCGGCAACGTTATTCTCTATCATTATGCTTACGACTAATGGTAAATTCACTACAGTATGGGGGTGACTCTCTGGTGGTGATAATACTACAGCCTTTGTTAATGTACTTGTTTAATACTGGTGTGTGTGTGTGTGTGTGTGTGTGTGTGTGTGTGTGTGTGTGTTTTATCACCTTATCACCAACACTACCAGAGACCGGACCTCCATTATTCTCGTCCCATTAATCCCAAAACCCGATTAAAAAAAAAAAACGCTAAATCCCTACGTGAAAAGGGCGATGTTTATGCACAAGTGGTAATAAATGACCAATACCATTAGGGTCTAAGGCTAGGAGGGGGGGTGGGGGGGTGGGGGGTTATTAGCGCTAAAATTCTCTATCCGACAACAATCACCTCAGGCACTTCCACGATGCTAATATGTATATACGCTTAAATTAAGCTAAAATTGATCCACCGATTATGTGATATTGTCCGTTAATTCACCCCATATACTAGATCCTCTACAGCGTTGGTCTATCTCTGTTCAGGGGAGAGGAAGCCCGACGCGGAGCTACGAAACGTTGACGTAGTTTTTGTTTCTTTGTGGAGGTGTCTTATGGGGTGTTGAGGTGGGGGGACAACGTGTTATGCGACGTACCCTCCCGCCCCACGGCTAGGATTTGATCGTTTAATGGTCTGCGTCGCGGCTCCCGGTTAAGTCGTTACCGCTTTCTTGAACGACGGCGAACTACCCGGTAAACAACGATACGCCTTTTTCACATAACCTCCACCCATCATCTAGCCTTTTAAAAAACAAAATGGGTCACAAATTAACCCATATACTACCCATAATTTGCCCACACTGCTTTTTCCGAGTGATCGTTGGTTAATCCAAAGTGAGATTCTGACAGACAGACAAGACAGTATACATCACATCTAACCTTCACGTTTTACCGCCATCGGCACCCATATCACCAACCCCCTAATGCATCACTGCGAGCAATTTACGCACATATCCCTGTGAGCGCGAGTAAATAAAGTAATAACAGCGCCCATAAGCGAGATACTACACACCGTCGACCAGACTACCCGGTAAACGTGCATAGCGGCGAACGACCGAATAGAGGAACGATCTTTACGTCACACGAGCCTATGAGGGCCGAGGTTACGACGAGATCCGCCGTACCCTTAACACGCCCCCTCCCCCCCCCCATACTCCCAGAGAGCTATGGGGTCACTCGGGAAAGTACCCTATACCCACACGCTGTCTCGGAATAGGTCCATCTTGTACCCCACCAATGCCCACAGCACGTTCTTGCGGCAACACCATTTCCCTATCCCATCTAGCTGTGAGCGGACCATCGATCACTGACACACAAATGTACATATATGAAGCTGCAATTAAACCGATATTTGACAGAATTAAAAAAACAAAAAACAATTACATCTTCGAATAAACAACGAGAGGACGTGAACGAACGATTACGGCGACTGTAAACACCAGTGTCGTTACTATCAGGTCGTTATACAATTCATTTGATAATTTCCGACCCTAATTACTCTCTCGATATGGTCGTTATGAGATAAGGTTAACGACCCTCCAGTAATTTGGCTTCTAATCACCTTAATGATGGTGTTTAAATGTAATTAGTCAAGTTAATTGCCTATGTAACCTTTAATTACCCTCTTAAGCTCATTAGTGACATTCTTATGGTTAATTACCCAATTCTATAGTCTAATCAAACATAGAACTAATTAATGAACACCTGTACATCATTACTGGTACAATAACAATTACTTTCCACAGGTTGAGGATCTAAGACCACTAATTAAAACACTTCAGCTAATTACAGTAAGAATAACATCAATATTCTCATAGGTTAAGCCCCAAAGACCGCTAATTACCAGGGCACAGAATCGCTCGTTACTACACCCAAATGTCTCTCAGTACCACCTCGTTATTGACGTCCTCTCGTTTACCAAAATAAACTCCCAGGATTAGTGACAATTAAACTGTACAGGTATTAATCTTCGTATATATATATATATTATAATAAATCTTAAGGCATTATTGTTAGGTTATTTTAGCTGGGGGTATAATTATTGTGTGATACCTTGAGAGAGAGTCTTTCAGTTCTGAGATAACAAACATATTCTTAGCTGCAACAATAAGCTATACAGTCGATTTTAGCTGCAGCACAAGTAAATGATGTTGCACTAGGAAAAATACTATAATATTTAGCTGCAGTTATCACAAAGGTTAATTTCATTGTTACACATATTAAGTCAATTTAGGCTGCAATAACAAGAGGGAGGGAGGGAGGGAGGGAGGAAGGGAGGAAGGAAGGAAGGAAGGAAGGAAGGAAGGAAGGAAGGGAGGGAGGGAGGGAGGGAGGAAGAAAATCTTACATAAACTAAACCTAAACATAACTAGACAATCTACATCACTAACTCAAGAGCTCCCTTGTACCGAAATCCTTGTCCCACTGAACTGAGGAAAGTCATACAGACAGACAGATAACCTCCCGAGTGCTTTAACCAATAATAATAATAAACCTCGCACTCGTTGTTGAGTAAGAATGACACCCCGAGGCTTACGTCCACCTGCGTCATGGGGTAGCCCGGGGGTCCACACAGACATCGACACGGTTTCTCGACCAATTGCGGCTTGTGAAATTTGCATCCATTTCAAGAAGAATTTGATTGCCCATGTGATGCCCAATGCTGGTGTGAGTGTCGGATAGCGCCGTACGGTACAGTGTCGTAGGGCATAGCGTCGGGTAGCGCCATACGGCAGACCATCGTGCTAAACACAGCTTACGTCTTGGTAAGTTTGCCAGCACGTCGTAGGAGAAATAATATGAATCCTGGTGTGAGATGCTTGGGGTAATACTGTGTGAAGAGGTGGTTACTGGAAGAGACTGGTAGTGGTGATGCTTGTAAGGACTGGATAACTGTGTGTCGGGAGAAATAACCGTGTGTCGACCAGTTAAAAAAAGTGACTGGACCTCTACGTGTTGAAAGTAACTGGGGGGCAATCCGCGACAGAAAGATCGACAAATCAACAAGATAGACAAAAAAAATAAAGAAATACAACTAGCACACTGGTTCATTAGGGTTCTGAGCGCCTAATTGCCTTGTTCCATAGGGGTGATTCTTCTCTATCTCTCTGTCAGTATCTTGTTGTCTTCTTCGATACAGCAGCGGTGACATCTATAGGCAGTGCAGGAACCTAGAAGGAGAGAAATTGCATAAGTTTAGCCTCTTGAGTATGATGCCTAACCACTGAGTACGATGTCAAACCCCATGAGTAAAATATATCAATCCAGTGAGTTATATAGTTAAATTTCTTGAGTACAATGATTTAACCCCTTGAATACAATGACTTAACCCCTTGAGTACAATAATTTCACCCCTTCAGTACAATGACTGAGTGATTCATTGTGGTAATTACACCCTGACGACCCAATATCTTAAGGTCACATATCACAGAATTAAAAATAAACCTTAATATACTATAATAAAACCAGGTGGGAAAAACTAAACCAATTAATGGAGAATTTTCGTAAACATCGTAAGTTAATGGACGATATCTTACTACCTCCCCCCTAGACCCCACACCACCACCCCCCTAGAGCTCGTTACAATGACCGACCTTATAATTTACATCCTCGACGACGTCCCTCACTCCGTCGACTGTTGTTGTATCTCGATCTTTTCCACCGTCATGTCGGGGTTCATACTAGTTGCCTCCTGTATGGCATCGGCCAGAGCTCGGTCGTGGTCTATGGGGTCTCCGTCGCTCTGAATAGTGATCTTCTGCTCGACGCGCGTCTCCAGTACCCCGTCCTTCTCCGTCTTGTACTGCGGAGAGGGTATTGAGAGGGGGGCGTTGAGTTTGTTTAGGGTATGGGGTGGGTTTTGATAACAGGTATTTTTTTTATTTCAGCCGATTCCGCCCTCTCTCTCACCTCTCACCTCTCTCTCTCTCTCTCTCTCTCTCTCTCTCTCTCTCTCTCTCTCAACATTTCGCTTTTTGCCTCATTTCCTCCAGCAGCAAGGGAGGAATGCCTCAATACACACACATTAAGTAAAAGAAACGCTCTGGCATTGGGACTGGCCATTGCTTAAGGCCAATAACATAAACAAGTGTGTGTGTGTGTGTGTGTGTGTGTGTGTGTGTGTGTGTGTGTGTGTGTGGCCTTGTCCTATCCCTAAACGATATTAATATACAACAAATCTCAATATGTATTGCTCGGCTAAAACTAACACAAAAACCATCGAGCAAACAACTGAGGTTCTGACTAGGTGAAATTCGCGTTGAAATTGGAAGGAATGGGGTTATGATTGGTTAACTTCTCAGTGTTAAGACAGGTTGAGGTTATGATTGGTTACCTATATAAGTGGAGGAGAAGGAGGAGATGGGTGTGGATTTTGTTAGTTGATGGTGTGGGAGTAAGGCGACGGGAGGGTGTGGTTCCTCGAGTCGTCCTGTGATCAAGCAAGTGTGGGGTGGGGTAGGGTAGGGTGAGGTAGGGTAGGGTGGGGTAGGGTAGGGTGGGGTAGGGTAGGGTGGGGTAAGGTGGGCTAGGGTTAAATAGGGTAAGGAACGTTCTTTGGTGGAGGAGACGAGAGAGAGAGAGAGGGGGGGTGGGGGATGACTAGTTATCACGAGACCACCACACTACCACATGCAACATCCACCGCAGACAGACAGACTTACACTAGGGTGCCACCACACGACGTTCACTCCCACAAACACGGACCCCACAATCACCGTAAAACTCCAATATAGTGAAACCTCCCTTTAACGGACCTCGATACAATGGACTATCCCCACCCGTGCGTTATATGGAGGTTTCACTATAGAGTCAAAGAGTTGTGTTGCCATACACCAATACCCAGATGCAGTACATACCCATAACACAACCAGGAAATACCCATAACACAACCAGGACACACCCATAACACAACCTGTACTTACTCAAGGCTGTAAAGTAAACACACGATTATTACAGGTACAGTATAAATCTGGTCTTAATAATCACTTAATTAGGGTAACTATTAATCATATTGAATGTAATTAAGGACTACAGGTAATTACATGGATTTTGTAATTAGATCAGTGTTATATATGTGGTAATTACAGCTTTGATTATGTGATTTGGATGTCTAGTTAACTACATGAATGGTGATTAGAGATATATAATTAGTCCAAATAATTACCTGGACTTCTTAATTACCTTAGAGGAACATATAATTACTGTCAAGATTATATTTAATTGTATAAATCCAATTTTAATTAATCTGTCAAGAAATCTGGTAAAATCTGGAAAATAAAACAAACACATTAGTAAACAAACAAACAAACAAACTAACAAACAAACAAACAAACACACAAACACACACACACACACACACACGGTTATAATAAACATAACCCACTAAGGGGGGGGGATGGGGGGGTAGGGAGGAGGGAAGGGTAGGGAGGAGGGAAGGGTAGGGTAGGGAGGAGGAGGGGTAGGGAAGAGGGAGGGAGGGGGGGAGGAGGGAGTCTCTACCATGTTGCTGAGACATTCATCACCAGTACAGTCAAGCCACTAGTACAGTCACACCAGTACAGTCACACCAGTACAGTCACACCAGTACAGTTACCAGCCCAAAGGAGGTAATAAGCTCAAATAAATAAAACAGCGGAGAATAAATACGATAGATAAAGCAGCAGGTACGAGGAGAGGCATAAGACGATGATAGAGGCGGGTAGCACATACAGATAACTTGCAGGAGAGTGAAGAAACAGACGGAGAATATATACACAGGCGATGATGATGTAAACGGTGGCGGACGCGTGGCGGATCGGGTGGCGCCGTTTTGTCCCCCGAGGCCCCGTGGCGGTCGTGTTATCGTCACTAGGGGCGGGTTCCTTTGGGAGGGTCGTCTCGGTGTTGTCGTCTGCCGGGGTGAGCGCCGTTGCCTCTGGGGGTTTTCCGTCGTTGCATTTTCGAGGTTGGTTTGCGGTGTCGGACGTACGAGGGTCTTTCTTGTTTGAGGTTAAATTTCCGTCGTTGCGTTTTCTCATTTGCTTTGGGGTGTCGGATGTAGGGATGAGATTGGCTTTTTCTGCCAGAGCATCGTCGGGCGCTTGTGGGGCCGACGGTAAGATGGGTTCCAACTTGGCAGAGTCGTGGTCGGTATTAGCGTTAAGTGTCCGTCCGTGAATAGATACACCATGGGGCGCTGGTGACGGGAAACTGACAGATAAATAAGTACTGCAATCGGTCCAAAGTGAATCAACATGTCGAGATGTCTGATTG
>NW_024713977.1:0-23503 GCF_018991925.1 Homarus americanus
AGCCGGTTCAAACAATAAGCAGACACCAACAATAGGCAGGTAGAACCAACAAACAGGTGGTAACCACAGGTGGCAGACACCAACCGCAGGTGGCAGGCAACAGGTACACTCAACTGCAGAGACACCAACAACAGGTATACACAAACGCAGCCACCAATGCAGGTGGAAACCAACAGGCACCAACGGTAGACAATAACAACAGGTTGTACACTAATTCACAGGCAGCCACCAACCTGCGGCATAGCCAAGAACAGGTAGACTCTAACCGCGTGGTAGGCACCAACAACAAAAGGCTGTAAAAAAACGGTGGTATAAACTCAACCACTGCGGCAGCCACCAACGCAGGGTAGGCACCAACAAAAGGTTGCATACACCAGCACGCGGCAGACACCAACCGCACAAAGGCACCAACAACAGGTGGTAGACACCAACCAGGCGGCAGCCACCACCAGCCGCAAGGCTGTTCGACACCAAACACAGGTGAACACTAACCACAGGTGGTAGCACCAACAACAGATCGACACAGGTGGTGACAATCAACTGCAAGAACAACAACAAATTAGAGACAACAACAACAGGTGGTAGACACCAACTGCAGGTAGGCACTCTAAACAGGTTTTAGACACCAACAACAGGTGGTAGGCACTAACGACAGGCTTACAACAACACCAGCTGGAAGACACAAATCAGGTAAACACCAACTGCAGGTGGCTCAACGCAGGCGGTAAACAACAGGTGAAAGACATCAACCACAGGTGAAGACACTAACTGCAGGTGAGGCATTAAAAATCGGTTTTAACAACAGTTGGTAGACACTACTACAGGTGTAGCGACTAACGGCAGACACCAAAACAGGTGGAAAACGCTAACTACAGGTAGCTACCACCCAGATTGCAGACACCAACAACAGGTGGTAGACACTAACCACAGGTGGTAGCCACTAACTCCAGGTGGTTGACATTAACAACAGGGGTGGTAAACACCAACCACAGGTGGTAGACACTAACTGCAGGTGGTAGACACCAACAACAGGTGGTAGACACTAAAACGCTGGTGGTAGCCACTAACTGCAGGATTTAGCAACAACAGGTTGTAGACACTAACAACAGGTAGTAGACACCAACCAAGATGTCTACTAACTGCCAGGTGGTAGACACTGACTGCAGATGTGAGCACTAACAACGGGTGCAGAAACACTAACTACAGGTGGGAGCCACTAACTGCAGGTGGTGAACCAGTAACTGCAGGTGGTAGCCACTAACTTTTGCAGGTGGTGAGCACTAACAACAGTTTGTGAGCCACCAACAACAGGTGGTAGCCACTAACTGCAGGTGGTGACTGCTGCACGTGGTAGACACTAACAAAGACGATAAACACTAACTATAGGTGGTAGCCACTAACTGCAGGTGGTAGACACTAACAACAGGTGGTAGCCACTAACTACAGGTGGTAGCTACTAACTGCAGGTGCTATACACTAACAACAGGTGGTAAACACTAACTACAGGTGGTAGCCACTAACTGCAGGTGGTAGACACTAACAACCGGTGGTAGACACTAACTATAGGTGGTAGCCACTAACTGCAGGTGGTAGGCACTAACTACAATTGGTAACCACTAACTGCAGGTGGTAGACACTAACTACAAGTGGTAACCACTAACTGCAGGTGGTAGACACAAACAACAGCTGGTAGCCACTAACTGCAGGTGGTAGATACTAACAACAGGTGGTACACACTAACTACAGGGTGTAGACACTAAGTACAGAGGGCAGGCAATAACAACAGGGGGTAGACACTAACTACAGGTGGTAGACACTAACTACAGGTGGTAGCCACTAACTGCAGGTGGTAGACACTAACAACAGGGGGTAAACACTAACTACAGGTGGTAGCCACTAACTGCAGGTGGTAGACACTAACAACAGGGGGTAGACACTAACTACAGGTGGTAGCCAGTAACTGCAGGTGGTAGACACTAACAACAGGTGGTAGACACTAACTGCAGGTGTTAGACCCTAACAACAGGTGGTAGACACTAACTACAAGTGGTAACCACTAACTGCAGGTGGTAGGGACAAACAATAGGTTGTAGACACTAACAATAGGTGGTAGGAACTAACAACAGGTGGTAGACACTAACTACAGGTGGTAGACACTAACTGCAGATGGCAGGCACGAACAACAGGTGGTAGACACTAACTGAGGGTGGTAGACACTAACAACAGAGTGTATACACTAACTATAGGTGGTAGCCACTAAATGCAGGTGGTAGGCACTACCAACAGGTGGTAGACACTAACTACAGGGGGTAGACAATAACAACAGGTTGTAGACACTAACTACAGGTGGTAGCCACTAACTGCAGGTGGTAGACACCAAGAATAGGTGGTAGACTCTAACTGCAGGTGGTAGGCACTAACAAAAGGTTGTAGACACTAAAAACAGGTGGTAGACACTAACTACAGGTGGTAGCCACTAACTGCAGGTGGTAGGCACTAACAAAAGGTTGTAGACACTAGCATAAGTGGTAGACACTAACTGCAGTTGGCAGGCACTAACAACAGGTGGTAGACACTAACTACAGGTGGTAGCCACTAACTGCAGGCGGTTGACACTAACGACAGGTGGTAAACACTAACTACAGGTGGTAGGCACTAACAACAGATTGTCGACACTAACAACAGGTGGTAGACACTAACTGCAGGTGGTAGGCACTAACAACAGGTTTTAGACAATAACAACAGGTGGTAGACACTAACTGCAGGTGGTAGGCACTAACAACAGGTTTTAGACACTAACAACAGGTGGTAGGCACTAACGACAGGTTTTATACAACAACACCAGCTGGTAGACACAAACTACAGGTGGTAGCCACTAACTGCAGGTGGTACACACTAACTGCAGGTGGTAAACACTAAAAACAGGTGGAAGACACTAACTACAGGTGGTAGACACTAACTGCAGGTGGTAGGCATTAACAACTGGTTTTAGACACTAACAACAGTTGGTAGACACTAACTACAGGTGTAGCTACTAACTGCAGGTGGTAGACACTAACAACAGGTGGAAAACGCTAACTACAGGTAGTAGCCACTAACTGCAGATGGTAGACACTAACAACAGGTGGTAGACACTAACTACAGGTGGTAGCCACTAACTCCAGGTGGTAGACATTAACAACAGGTGGTAAACACTAATTACAGGTGGTAGACACTAACTGCAGGTGGTAGACACTAACAACAGGTGGTAGACACTAACTGCAGGTGGTAGCCACTAACTGCAGGATTTAGGCACTAACAACAGGTTGTAGACACTAACAACAGGTAGTAGACACTAACTACATGTGATAACTACTAACTGCAGGTGGTAGACACTAACTGCAGATGGCAGGCACTAACAACAGGTGGAAAACACTAACTACAGGTGGGAGCCACTAACTGCAGGTGGTAGACAGTAACTGCAGGTGGTAGCCACTAACTGCAGGTGGTAGGCACTAACAACAGGTTGTAGACACCAACAACAGGTGGTAGCCACTAACTGCAGGTGGTAGGCACTAACTGCACGTGGTAGACACTAACAACAGGTGGTAAACACTAACTATAGGTGGTAGCCACTAACTGCAGGTGGTAGACACTAACAACAGGTGGTAGCCACTAACTACAGGTGGTAGCTACTAACTGCAGGTGCTATACACTAACAACAGGTGGTAAACACTAACTACAGGTGGTAGCCACTAACTGCAGGTGGTAGACACTAACAACCGGTGGTAGACACTAACTATAGGTGGTAGCCACTAACTGCAGGTGGTAGGCACTAACTACAATTGGTAACCACTAACTGCAGGTGGTAGACACAAACAACAGCTGGTAGCCACTAACTGCAGGTGGTAGACACAAACAACAGCTGGTAGCCACTAACTGCAGGTGGTAGATACTAACAACAGGTGGTACACACTAACTACAGGGTGTAGACACTAAGTACAGAGGGCAGGCAATAACAACAGGGGGTAGACACTAACTACAGGTGGTAGACACTAACTACAGGTGGTAGCCACTAACTGCAGGTGGTAGACACTAATAACAGGGGGTAGACACTAACTACAAGTGGTAGCCACTAACTGCAAGTGGTAGGCACTAACACCAGGGGGTAGACAATAACTACAGGTGGTAGCCAGTAACTGCAGGTGGTAGACACTAAAACAGGTAGTAGACACTAACTACAGGTGGTAGCCACTAACTGCAGGTGGTAGACACTAACAACAGGGGGTAGACACTAACTACAAGTCGTAGCCACTAACTGCAAGTGGTAGGCACTAACACCAGGGGGTAGACAATAACTACAGGTGGTAGCGACTAACTGCAGGTGGTAGACACTAACAACAGGTGGTACACACTAACTACAGGGTGGAGACACTAACAACAGGTGGTAGACACTAACTGCAGGTGGCAGGCACTAACAACAGGTGGTAGACACTAACTACAGGTGGTAGCCACTAACTGCAGGCGGTAGACACTAACAACAGGGGGTAGACACTAACTACAGGTGGTAGCCACTAACTGCAGGTGGTAGACACTAACAACAGGGGGTAGACACTAACTACAGGTGGTAGCCACTAACTGCAAGTGGTAGGCACTAACAACAGGGGGTAGACACTAACTACAGGTGGTAGCCAGTAACTGCAGGTGGTAGACACTAACAACAGGTGGTACACACTAACTACAGGTGGTAGCCACTAACTGCAGGTGGTAGCCACTAACTGCAGGTGGTAGGCACTAACAACAGGTTGTAGACACTAACAAAAGGTGGTAGACACTAACAAAAGGTGGTAGACACTAACTGCAGGTGGTAGACACTAACTACAGGTGATAGCCACTAACTGCAGGTGGCAGACACTAACAACAGGGGTAGACACTAACTGCAGGTGGTAAGCACTAGCAAAAGGGGGTAAACACTAACTAAAGGTGGTAGCCACTAACTGCAGGTGGTAGACATTAACAACAGGTGGTAGACACTAACTGCAGGTGGGAGACACTAACAACAGGTAGTAGACACTAACTACAGGTGGAAACCACTAACTGCAGGTGGTAGGAACTAACAACAGTTTGTAGACACTAACAACAGGTGGTAGACACTAACTGCAGGTGGCAGGCATTAACAACAGGTGGTAGACACTAACTACAGGTGGTAGCCACTAACTGCAGGTGGTAGACACTAACTGCAGGTGGTAGGCACTAACAACAGGTGGTAGACACTAACTACACGGTGGTAGCCACTAACTGCAGGTGGTAGACACTAACAGCAGGTTGTAGACACTAACAACAGGTGGTAGACACTAACTGCAGGTGGTAGACACTAACTACAGTTGGTAGACACTAACTGCAGGTGGCAGGCACTAACAACAGGTGGTAGACACTAACTACAGGTGGTAGCCACTAACTGCAGGTGGTAGACACTAACAACAGGGGGTAGACACTAACTACAGGTGGTAGCTACTAAATGCAGGTGGAACGCACTAACAACAGGTGGAAGACACTAACTACAGGGGGTAGACACTAACAACAGGTGGTAGACACTAGTTTACAGGTGGTAGACATTAACTGCAGGTGGCAGGCACTAACAACAGGTGGTAGACATTAACTACAGGTGGTAGCCACTAACTGCAGGGGGTAGACACTAACTACAGGTGGTAGCCACGAACTGCAGGTGGTAGACACTAATGCAGGTGGTAGGCACTAACAACAGGTGGTAGACACTTACTACAGGGGGAAGACACTAACAATAGGTTGTAGACACTAACAACAGGTGGTAGACACTAACTACAGGTGGTAGCCACTAACTGCAGGTGGTAAGCACTAACAAAAGGTTGTAGACACTAACAACAGGGGGTAGACACTAACTACAGGGTGTATACACTAACTACAGGTAGTAACCACTAACTGCAGGTGGTAGACACTAACAACAGGTGGTAGACACTAACTACAGGTGGTTGCCACTAACAAAAGGTTGTAGACAGTAACAACAGGTGGTAGACACTAACTACAGGTGGTTGCCACTAAGAAAAGGTTGTAGACAGTAACAACAGGTAGTAGACACTAACTACAGGTGGTAGCCTGTAACTGCAGGTGGTAGGCACTAACAAAAGGTTGTAGACACTAACAACAGGAGGTAGACACTACCTACAGGTGGTAGCCACTAACTGCAGGTGGTAGGCACTAACAAAAGGTTGTAGACACTAACAACAGGTGGTAGACACTACCTACAGGTGGTAGCCACAAACTGCAGGTGGTAGACACTAACAACAGGTGATAGACACTAACTACAGGTGGTAGACACTAACAACAGATGGTAGACACTAACAACAGGTGGTAGACACTAACTGCAGGTGGCAGGCACTAACAACACGTGGTAGACACTAACTCCACTTGGTAGCCACTAACTGCAGGTGGTAGACACTAACAACAGGGGGTAGACACTAACTACAGGTGGTAGCCACTAACTGCATGTGGTAGGCACTAACAACAGGGGGTAGACACTAACTACAGGTGGTAGCCACTAACTGAAGGTGGTAGACACTAACAACAGGTGGTAGACACTAACTGCAGGTGGTAGACACTAACAACAGGTGGTAGACACTAACTGCAGGTGTTAGCCACTAACTGCAGGTGGTAGGCACTAACAACAGGTTGTAGACACTAACAACAGGTGGTAGGCACTAACAGCAGGTTGTAGACACTAACTACAGGTAGTAGCCACTAACTGCAGCTGGTAGACACTAACTACAGGTGGTAGACACTAACTGCAGGTGGCAGGCACTAACAACAGGTGGCAGACACTAACTGCAGGTGGTAGACACTAATTACAGGGGGTAGCCACTAACTGCAGGTGGTAAGCACTAGCAAAAGGTTGTAGACACTAACAACAGGGGGTAGACACTAACTACAGGGTGTATACACTAACTACAGGTAGTAACCACTAACTGCAGGTGGTAGACACTAACAACAGATGGTAGACACTAACTAGAGGTGGTTGCCACTAACAAAAGGTTGTATACAGTAACAACAGGTTTTAGACACTAACTACAGGTGGTTGCCACTAAGAAAAGGTTGTAGACACTAACAACAGGTAGTAGACACTAACTACAGGTGGTAGCCACAAACTGCAGGTGGTAGGCACTAACAAAAGGTTGTAGACACTAACAACAGGTGGTAGACACAAGCTACAGGTGGTAGCCACTAACTGCAGTTGGTAGGCACTAACAAAAGGTTGTAGACACTAACAACAGGTGGTAGACACTACCTGAGGTGTAGCCCTAGCTGCAGGTGGTGGTGAACCCCACTAACAACAGGTGTGTTACTAACTACAGGTGGTAGACACTAGCAACAGGCGGTAGACATAACCCAACACACTAAACTGCACCCAGGCACTAACAACAACAGGTGGTAGACACTAACAGGTGCAGCCACCAACCGCAGGTGGTAGACACCAACAACAGGGGCAGACACTAACAACAAAGGCAGACACCAAATACAAATGCAACACTAACCACAGGTCAACAACCAACCACAGGCACAAACCAACAACAGGTGGCAGACACCAACCAAAGGCAAGCCAACAACCGCAGAACAGACACAACAACAGGCAGACAAAACAACACAGGCAAACACAAAACCACAGGTATACACAACCACAGGTGGTAAACACCAACCGCAGGTAGAAACCAACAACAGGTGGCAGACACCACCACAGGTAGCCACAACAAAGGTTGTAGACACAACAACAGGTAGACACTAACCACAGGTAGCTACAAACCGCAGGTGGTAGGCACTAACAAAAAGGTTGCAGACACAAACAACAGGTGGTAGACACACAACCTACAGGTGGTAAAGCACCAACAAACAACACTAACTGCAGGCAGACACTAACAAAAGGTTACAGACACTAAACACAGGTGGACACCAACAAACAGGAAGACACCAACAGAACACCAACAAAAGTGTGTAGACACAACAACACGTGCAGACAACAACAGGTAAACACCAACAACAGGCACACGCTAACAACAGGTGGTAAACACAAACAACAGGTGGTAAACACAATGCAAGGTAGACACCAACAACAGGAGACACCAACAACAGGGGGACACAACACAGTAACACAACCGCAGGTGGCAGACACCAACAACAGGTGGTAGACACTACTGCAGGTGGTAGACTAACCAACAGGTGGCAGACACCAACAACACCGGCAAACAACCACACTGCAACACATCAACAGCAACAAGACACCAAAAAAGGTGGCAGACGAAACAACAGTAGACACCAACCAAAGGGTGGTAACACACCAACTGCAGGCAGCATCAACAAAAAGGTAGACACTAACTGCAGGTGGTAGACACCAGGGTGTATACACTAACCATAGGTGGTAGCCAATAAACGGTGGCAGGCACCACCAACAGGTGGTAGACACCACAACTACAGGGGTAACAACAAACAGGTTGCAGACACCAACTGCGGCAGTCAATTAACCGCAGGTGGCATACCAAGAACAGACTCAACTGCAGGTGGCACTAAATGCAGCCAGACACTAAAACAGGTGGTACACAACAGGTTGTAGACACCAAAAGCAGGTGGCAAAACTACAAAACGGTAGACACCAACCGCACGTGGTAAAAAACTAACACACAAGTGTACACACAACTACAGGTGGTAGCACTACCGCTGGTAGCCACACCAGAAGGAGCCAACAACTCTAGCAGACACCAACAACAGGTGGTACTACCACCATATAAAAATAACAACTGTTTTAGACACAAACAACAGGTTGCAGACAACAGTCCACATGTGATAACCACAACCGCAGGTAAACACTAAACAGGTGGAAAACACTAACCACAGGTGGTAGACACAAACTGCAGGTGATAGCATAACAACTGTTTAGACACTCAACAGTTGGTATACACAAAATGTGTAGCAAATAACAGGCAGACAAACAACACATGGAAAACACACAACAGGTAGTAACCACAACTGTGTAACACAAAACAAAGAACACAACTGCAGCTAAATACAACAGGTAGTACAACTAACAAAACTGGTAGACACAACAACTGGTTTAACACTAACACAGTTGGAAGACAATACCACAGGTGGTAAAAAAACACAGAGGCAGACACTAACAACAGGTGGCAAATACCAACTACAACTGGCAGACAATACCAAGTGGTACAACCAACACCAGGTTAGACACAACCAATAAGGAATCAAACAAAAGTTGCAGACACAAACAGGTAGTAGACACACCACAGGTGCTACCAACTGCAGTGGTAGACACAACAACAGGTGGCACACACTACCACAGGCAGGAGACACTAACCACAGGTGGTAGACACTAACTGCAGGTGGCAAGACACCAACAACAGGTGGTAGACACAACAGAGGTGGTAACTAACTGCAGGTAGTAACAACAACAGGTAGACACTAACCACAGGTAGTAGCACAACCAACAACAACAGGAACACACACCACAGGTGGTAGCCACTAACGCAGGTGGTAGACACAACAACAGGTGGTAGACACAACCACAGGTACACCTAAGGTACACCAACAGGTGGTAGACACTAACAACAGGTTGTAGACACCAACGGTGGTAGACACTCAACAAAGGTGGCAACACTACTGCACAGGTGTAGACACAAACTGACAGGTGAAAGCCACTAACTGCAGGTGGTAGACACTAACAACAGGTAGACACTAACACAGGCGGACCAACAAAAGAGCAAAGCAACAAAAGGTGGCAGACACCAACAACAGGGCAAGAGACACACAGGTGGTAGACACTAACTGCATGGTAGACACTAACAACAGGTAGTAGACACAACCACAGGTGGTAAAACACTAACTGCAGTAGGACTAACAACACTTGTAGACACTAACACAGTGGTAGACACAACAACAGGTAGTAGACATAACAAATAGGTAGACACCACAGGTGGAAGCTACCAACAGGTGGTAGACACTCAACTGCAGGTGGTAGGCACTAACAACAGGTGAGACAATCAACACACGGTGGTGGAAACCAACTGAGGTGTAGACACTAACAGCAGGTGGCAGACACTAACAACAGAAGGTGGTAGCACACTAACTGCAGGTGGTAGACACTAACCACAGGTGGTAGACACTACCCTAGCGGCAGGCACTAACAACAGGTGGTAGACACCAACTACAGGTGGTAGCCACCACGCAGGTAGAGACACTCAACAACAGGTGACATAACAGGTAGCACAAATGCAGGTGGTATGCACAACAACAGGTGGAAACACACAACAACAGGGGTAGACACTAACAACAGGTGGTAGACACAAGTACAGGTGGTGCAACAACTGCAGGTGGTAGGAAACAACAAAAGGTTGTAGACACCAACAGAGGTAGACACTAACCACAGGTGGTAGCCACTAACTCAGGTGGTACCACTAACTCCAGTGGAGACACCAACAACAGTGGCAGACACTGCAGGAGACACCAACAGGTAGTAGACACCAAAACAGGTGGAAGACTTAACTGGTGGCAGCACCAACAACAGGTGTAGACACAACAACAGGTGGAAGCCACCAACTGCAGGGGTAGACACTAACCAGGTTGCAGCCACGAACTGCAGGGGTAGACACTAACCAGGGTAGGAACAACAAGTGGTAGACACTACTACAGGGAAGACACTAACAACAGGTTGTAGACACAACAACAGGTGGGACACACTACAGGTGAGCCACTAACTGCAGGGGTAGGCACTAACAACAGTGGTAGACACTAACCACAGGTAGACCACTAACTGCAGGTGCAGACACTAACAACAGGGGTAGACATAACCACAGGTGGTAGAAATGCAGGTGGTAGACACAACAACAGGGAAGACACTAACCACAGGTAGACACTCAACAACAGTGGCAGACACACATACAGGTGCAACACTGCAGGTGGTAGGAACAACAAAAGGTTGTAAACACTAACAACAGGGGTAGACACTCAACCACAGGTGGTAGCCACTAACCAGGTGGCAGACACAACAGCAGCAGAGACACTAACAACAGGTGGTAGACACTAACTGCAGGTGGTAGACACCAACAACAGGAGGTAGACACTAACCACAGGTAGACTCCAACTGCAGGTGTAGGCACAACAACAGGGGCAGACACTAACAACAGGTGGCACTACTACCGAAGGGTAGACACTCACCACAGGTGGAAGACACAAACTGCAGGTGGTAGACACTCACTGCAGGTGGTAAACCAACAACAGGTGGTAGACACTTACACAGGGGAAGAGCACCAACAACAGGTTGTAGACACTAACAACAGGTGGCAGACACCAACCACAGGTGGCAGGCCACTAACCGCAGGAAAGCACCAAAGAAAGGTGCAGACACTCAACAACAGGGTAGACACTAACTGCAGGGTGTATGCACTAACTACAGCAGTAAAATTACTAACAGCAGGTGGTAACACCAACAACAGGTTAGACACTAACCACAGGTGGTAGCCACCAATGCAAGTGGTAGACACTAAATACAGGTGTAGACAATTTACCACAGGGTAGCCACTAACAAAAGGTTGTAGACACACTCAACAACAGGAGTTAGACACTAACAACAGGTGTAAAGCTACTAACTGCAGGTGGTAGTACCAACAACAGGTTGTAAACACAACAACAGGTGGTAGACACCACCACATGGCAACCACAACTGCAGGTGGTAGACACCAACAAAAGGCAGACACTAACAACAGGTGGTAGACACTACCACAGGTGGTAGCCACCAACCGCAGGTGGTAGACACAAACAACAGGGTAGACACACCACAGGTGGTAGCCACTAACAGCAGGTGGTAGACACTAACAACAGGTGGTAGACACTAACTGCAGGTGGCATGCACTAACAACAGGTGGTGGACATAACCACAGGTGGTAGCCACCAACTGCAGGTAGACACCAACAACACAGGGGAAGACACAACCAAAGGTGGCAGCCACCAACTGCAGTGGTAGGCACCAACAACAGGGTAGACACACAACAGGTGGTAGCCACCACTTGCAGGTGGCGCAGACACTAACAACAGGTAGCAGACACCAACCAAAGGTGAATAACAAAACAACATGTGTAGACACTAACAACAGGAAGCCAACAAATCAGGTGGTAGACACCAACAACAGGTGTAGACACTAACCACAGTGGTAGCCACTAACAGCAAAACCAGACACAACAAAAGGCAGGAGCTAACAACAGGTGAGTAGACACTAACAACAGGTAAACACTAACCACAAGGCAGCCACCAACTGCAGGTGGCAGGTGGCACTAACAACAGGCTGTAGACACTAAACAACAGGGGGTAGACACTAACAACAGTGGAAGGTAGACACCAACAAAAGGCAAAATACCAACTGCAGGTGGTAGACACCAACAACAGGTGGTAAATACTAACCACAGGTGGAGATACTAACAACAGGTGGTAGACACTAACCACAGGTGGTAGACACTAAGAACAGGTTGCTGTAGACACACAACAGGCTAGTGACACCAACAAAAGGTGGTAGACACTCACTGCAGGGGCAGACACAACAACAGGTGTAAACACTAACTACAGGTGTAGACACCAACCACAGGTGGTACACTCAACTAAAGGTGGAAGACACTAACAACAGGTGGTAGACACTACCACAGGTGTAGACACAACCGAGGTGGTAGACACTAACAACAGGTAAAATATAACAAAAGTAGACATTTAACCAGGTGGTAAACCACAACTAGGTAAGGCAGACAAAATGACAGGTAGACACTAACAACAGGCAGGGTAACAACAACCAGGTGTCATCACCAACTGCAGGTAGACACTGGACCACAGGCAGCCAATTGCGTACACAACAACAGGGGTAGACACTAACTACAGGTGGGCAGCCACCAACTGCAGGTAGGCACACAACACAAACACTCAATGTGGTAGACACACAGGAATTAGACACACTACAGGTGGCAGACAAACTGACAGAGTAGACACAACAACAAGGGTAGACACACTGCAGGCAGACACTAACAACAGGTAGACACCAACAACAGGGGTGGGACACATTAACCACAGGAAGCACACTGCAGGTAACACAAACAACAGGGGTAGACACTAAACAGTAGGTAGGCAGCCAATACAGGTGGTACACACTAAACAGGTAGACACCAACAAAACCAACCATGCAAAACAGGTGGTAGCCACCAACTGCAGGAAGGCTCTAACAACAGGGTGTAGACACTCAACTACAGGCAGACACTAACCAAGTGGTAGACATAACTACAGGTAGCAGACACTAAAGACAAACAGGTAGACACTACCATAGAACCACACTGCAGGTAGACACAACAAATATGTAAGGTAATAACTGCAGGTAGACACTAAACAACAGGTAAATACCAACAACAGGTAGGCACAAGCAGACAAGAAGCAGTGTGCAGACACACCTACCGTGGCAGGTACTAACAAATAGGTGGTAGGACACTACATGGTAGCCACTAACAAGCAGGCAGACACCAACAACAGGCAAACACTAACTGGTAAGACCCACAAAAAGGTGGTAGAACAAAACAAGTGCACACAATGCAGGTGGCAAGCACAACAACAGGTTGTACACTAACAAACTGGCAGACACTACTGCAGGCTGTGACACAACAAATAGACAACCAACTGCGTGTGGGACACTAACAACAGGTGGTAGATACTACAACAGGTGGTAGCCACTAACTGCAGGTAGACACATTAACCACAGGTAGACACTAACACAGGTAGACACTACAACAGGTAAAGCACTAACTACAGGTAGTAGCACACTGTAGGTAGGAACTAACAACAGGTAGTAGACAATTCAACAACAGGTAGACACCAATTGCAAGTGGTAGACACTAACACAGGCAGCAGACACTAACTACAGGTGGCAGGTGGCACCAACAACAGGTTGTTAGACACTAACAACAGGTAGCAGACACTGCAAGTGTGTAGACACACAACAGGTACCACTGCAGGTGCAGACACAAGCAGGTAAAAACACAACAGGTGTAGACACAAACATCAACAACAGGGTAGACACAAATACAGGGGGACACTAACCACAGGTAGCTAATACTGCAAAGTGGTAGACACACACAGATGTAAATAACCACAGGTAGCAACAACTGCAGGTAGACACTAACAACAGGTAGGTAACAACAACAGGTGGTAGACACACCAAGTATGGTAAACACACCACTGGTAGACATCAACAACAGGTTGTAGACACCAACCACAGGTGCAGCAGCCACCAACTGCAGGTGTGGTGGGCACTAACAACAGGTAGACACCACCACAGGCAGGCAGCCACTAACTGAAGGTAGACAACAACAACAGGTTGTAAACACTCAAAACAGGTAACACACCACAGGTAGCAACAACCACAGGTGAAAACACACAAAAGGAAGACCACTGCAGGCACACACAGGTAGAAATCTACCACAGAAAGGCTTAACTGCAAGGGTGGTAGGATACTACCACACAGGGTAGACACTACCAAAGGTAGATACTAACCACGTAAAACACTACCAGGTGGTAGACACAGGTAGACACTTAACAACAGGAAAAATACTTACAACAGGTCACACAAACGGAAGGTAAACACTAACTGCAGGTTGTAGACACACAAACAGGTGGCAGACACTAACCGCAGGTGGCAGGCACAACAACAGGTTAGACAACTAACAACAGGTAGAAACACACTGCATGGGAAGACACTAACAACAGGTAGAATACAACTACAGTGCTAGTAATAACTACAGGTGGGTAAACACACTACAGGGAGAAACTAACAAAGAAACACAACAACAGGTAGAGACACACACAGGTAAAGCAAGCTCAACTGCAGGTAGGCCCAATAACAGACTAAAATACTAACAAAAAGTGGTAGACACTAACAACAGGAATTAGGCAATAACCACAGGTAAAATACTAACCAGGTGGCAGCCACCAACAGCAGGTAGACACCAACAACAGTAAGGGTAGACACCACTGTAGTGGTAAACACTAACGGCAGGTAGACACTAACACAGGTGGTAAATACTAACCACAGTCAGCCACTAACTGCACAAAGGAGACACACAAGAAAAAACATGTGAGACTAAACACAGTGTGTACACACACAGGTAAACACAACAACAGGTGGTAAACCAACCACAGGTAAATACACTGCAGGTGGTAGACACTAGACACCAGCAGAGGCAGGACACAATAGGGATACTACAACAGGTAGCTACTACTGCATGGTAGACACTAAAACAGGTGGTAACACTAACTATCAGGTAGATGATACCACCGCATCACAGGAAATAGGCACCAAGGTGAAACACTAACTAAGTGGTAGCTACTACCAGGTAGAATGCAAAAGACTACTATGTAAACACTAACAGGCAACTACTAATGAACACAGGTGACAGGTAGACATTTAACAAATAAAGGCATGGTAGACATTAACTGTTAGGTAGACATTAAATACAGGTAAGCTACCAATGCAGAATGGACACAATGTAGGTGGTAGACACTAACAACAGATGGTAGCCACTAACTGCAGGTGGTAGGCTCTAACAACAGGTTGTAAACACTAACTACAGGAATTAGGCAATAACTACAGGTGGTAAACACTAACTACAGGTGGTAGCCACTAACTGCAGGTGGTAGACACTAACAATAGGTGGTAGACACTAACTACAGGTGGTAGCCACAAACTGCAGGTGGTAGACACTAACAACAGGTGGTAAACACTAACTACAGGTGGTAGTCACTAACTGCAGGTGGTAGACAGTAAGAACAGGTGGTAGACACTAACTACAGGTGGTAGCCACTAACTGCAGGTGGCTAGATACTAACAACAGGTGATAAACACTAACAACAGGTGGTAGACATTAACTACAAGTGGTAACCACTAATTGCAGGTAGTAGACACAAACGACAGGGGGTAGACTTTAACTACAGAGGCCAGGCAATAACAACAGGGGGTCGACACTAACTACAGGTGGTAGCCACTAACTGCATGTGGTAGACACTAACAACAGGTGGTAGACACTAACTACAGGTGGTAGCCACTAACTGCAGGTGGTAGACACTAACAACAGGTGGCAAACACTAACTACAGGTGGTAGCCACTAACTGCAGGTGGTAGACACTGACAACAGGTGGTAGACACTAACTACAGGTGGTAGCCACTAGCTTCAGGTGGTAGACACTAAAAACAGGTGGTAAACACTAACAACAGGTGGTAGACACTAACTACAAGTGGTAACCACTAATTGCAGATGGTAGACACAAACGACAGGAGGTAGACACTAATTACAGAGGGCAGGCAATAACAACAGGGGGTAGACACTAACTACAGGGGGTAGACACTAACTGCAGGTGGTAAACACTAACATTAAGTGGTAGACACTAACTACAGGAATTAGGCAGTAACTACAGGTGGTAAACACTAACTACAGGTGGTAACCACTAACTGCAGGCGGTAGACACAAACGACAGGGGGTAGACACTAACTACAGAGGGCAGGCAATCTCAACAGGGGTTACACAGTAACTACAAGGGGAAGACACTAACTACAGGTGGTAGCCACTAACTGCTGGTGGTGGATACTAACAACAGGGGGTAGGCACTAACTACAGGTGGTAGCCACTAACTGCAGGTGGTAGGCTCTAACAACAGGTTGTAAACACTAACAACAAGTGGTAGACACTAACTACAGGAATTCGGCGATACCTACAGGTGGTAGACACAAACGACAGGGAGTAGACACTAACAACAGGGGGTAGACACTACCTGCAGGTGGCAGACACTAACAACAGGTGGTAGACACTAACAACAGGTGGGAGACACTAACTACAGGTGGTAGCCACTAACTGCAGGTGGTAGACACTAACAATAGGGGGCAGACACAAACTACAGGTGGTAGCCACTATATGCATGTGGTAGGCACTAACAACAGGTGGTAGACACTAACAACAGGTTGTAGAAACTAACTACAAGTGGTAGAAACTAACAACAGGTGGTAGCCTTGTAACTGCAGGTGGTAGGCTTTATCAAGAGGTTGTAGACACTAACAACAGGGGGGTAGACACTAACTACAGGGGGTAGACACTATCTACATGTGGTTACCACTAACTGCAGGTGTTAGACACTAAAAACAGGTGGTAGATACTAACTACAGGTGGTAGCCACTAACTGCAGGTTGTAGACACTAACAACATGTGGTAGCCACTAACTGTAGGTGGTAGACACTAACAACAGGTGGTAGACAATAACTACAGGTGGTAGCCACTAACTGCAGGTGGCAGGCACTAACAACAAGTGGTAGACACTAACTACATGTGGTAGCCACTAACTGCAGGTGGTAGACACTAACAACAGGTGGTAAACACTAACTACAAGTGGTAGGCCCTAACAACAGGTTGTAGACAATAACTACAGGTGGTAGCCACTAACTGCAGGTGGTAGACACTAACAACAGGTTGTAGACAATAACTACAGGTGGTAGCCACTAACTGCAGGTGGCAGGCACTAACTACAGGTTGTAGCCACTAACTGCAGGTGGCAGGCCCTAACATCAGGTGGTAAACACTAACTACAAGTGGTAGGCCCTAACAACAGGTTGTAGACAATAACTACAGGTGGTAGCCACTAACTGCAGGTGGCAGGCACTAACAACAGGTGGTAGACACTAACTACATGTGGTAGCCACTAACTGCAGGTGGTAGACACTAACAACAGGTGGTAAACACTAACTACAGGTGGTAGGCCCTAACAACAGGTTGTAGACACTAGCAACAAGTGGTAGACACTAACTGCAGGTAGTAGGCACTAACAACAGGTTTTAGACACTAACAACCGGTGGTAGACACTAACTGCAGGTGGTAGACACTAACAACAGGTGGTAGAAACTAACTACAGGTGGTAGCCATTAACTGCAGGTGGTAGACACTAACTGCAGATGGTAGACACTAACTACAGGTGGTAGCAAATTACTGCAGTTGGTAGACACTAATAACAAGTGGTAGACACTAACTAAAGGAATTAGGCAATAACTACAGGTGGTAAACACTAACTACAGGTGGTAAACACTAACTACAGGTGGTAGCCACTAACTGCAGGTGGTAGACACGAACAACAGGTGGTAGACAGTAACTACAGGTGGTAGCCACTAACTGCAGTTGGTAGGCTCTAATAACAGGTTGTAAACACTAACAACAAGTGGTAGACACTAACTACAGGAATTAGGCAATAACTACAGGTGGTAGACACAAATGACAGGGGGTAGACAATAACAACAGGGGGTAGACACTACCTGCAGGTGGTAGACACTAACAACAGGTGGTAGACACTAACAACAGGTGGTAGACACTAACTACAGGTGGTAGCCACTAACTGCAAGTGGTAGCCACTAACTGTAGGTGGTAGCCACTAACTGCAGGTGGTAGCAAATAACTGCAGTTGGTAGACACTAACAACAAGTGGTAGACACTAACTAAAGGAATTAGGCAATAACTAAAGGTGGTAAACACTAACTACAGGTGGTAGCCACTAACTGCAGGTGGTAGACACTAACAACAGGTGGTAGACACTAACTAGAGGTGGTAGCCACCAACTGCAGGTGGTAGACACTAACAACAGGTGGTAAACACTAACTGCAGGTGGTAGACACTAACAATAGGTGGTAAACACTAACAACAGGTGGTAGACACTAACTACAAGTGGTAACCACTAACTGCAGGTTGTAGACACAAACGAGAGGGGGTAGACTTTAACTACAGAGGGCAGGCAATAACAACAGGGGGTCGACACTAACTAGAGGTGGTAGCCACTACCTGCATGTGGTAGACACTAACAACAGGTGGTAGACACTAACTACAGGTGGTAGCCACTAACTGCAGGTGGTAGACACTAACAACAGGTGGTAAACACTAACTACAGGTGGTAGCTACTAACTACAGGTGGTAGCCACTAACTGCAGGTGGTAGCCATTAACTGCAGGTGGTAGGCTCTAACAACAGGTTGTAAACACTAACTACAGGAATTAGGCAATATCTACAGGTGGTAAACACTAACTACAGGTGGTAGCCACTAACTGCAGGTGGTAGACACTAACAATAGGTGGTAGACACTAAATACCGGTGGTAGCCACAAACTGCAGGTGGTAGACACTAACAACAGGTGGTAGACACTAACTACAGGTGGTAGCCACTAACTGCAGGTGGTAGCTACTAACTGCAGATGGTAGACACTAACTACAGGTGGTAGCAAATAACTGCAGTTGGTAGACACTAACAACAAGTGGTAGACACTAACTAAAGGAATTAGGCAATAACTACAGGTGGTAAACACTAACTACAGGTGGTAAACACTAACTACAGGTGGTAGCCACTAACTGCAGGTGGTAGACACGAACAACAGGTGGTAGACAGTAACTACAGGTGGTAGCCACTAACTGCCGGTGGTAGGCTCTAACAACAGGTTGTAAACACTAACAACAAGTGGTAGACACTAACTACAGGAATTAGGCAATAACTACAGGTGGTAAACACTAACTAAAAGGTGGTAGCCACCAACTGCAGGTGGCAGGCACTAACAACAGGTGGTAGACACTAACTACAGGTGGTAGCCACTAACTGCAGGGGGTAGACACTATCTACACGGGGTAGACAATAACTAAAGGTGGTAGACACTAACTACAGGTGGTAAACACTAACTGCAGGTGGTAGACACTAACAACAGGTGGTAGACACTAACAACAGGTGGTAAACACTAACAATAGGTGGTAGACACTAACTACAAGTGGTAACCACTAACTGCAGGTTGTAGACACAAACGACAGGGGGTAGACTTTAACTACAGAGGGCAGGCAATAACAACAGGGGGTCGACACTAACTACAGGTGGTAGCCACTAACTGCATGTGGAAGACACTAACAACAGGTGGTAGACACTAACTACAGGTGGTAGCCACTAACTGCAGGTGGTAGACACTAACAACAGGTGGTAAACACTAACTACAGGTGGTAGTCACTAACTGCAGGTGGTAGACACTAAGAACAGGTGGTAGACACTAACTACAGGTGGTAACCACTAATTGCAGGTGGTAGGCACAAACAACAGGTGGTAAACACTAACTACAGGTGGTATACATTAACTACAAGTGGTAACCACTAATTGCAGGTAGTAGACACAAACGACAGGGGGTAGACTTTAACTACAGAGGCCAGGCAATATCAACAGGGGGTCGACACTAACTACAGGTGGTAGCCACTAACAACAGGTGGTAAACACTAACTACAGGTGGTAGTCACTAACTGCAGGTGGTAGACACTAACAACAGGTGGTAGACACTAACTACAGGTGGTAGCCACTAACTGCAGGTGGTAGACACTAACAACAGGTGGTAAACACTAACTACAGGTGGTAGTCACTAACTGCAGGTGGTAGACACTAACAACAGGTGGTAAACACTAACTACAGGTGGTAGTCACTAACTGCAGGTGGCTAGATACTAACAACAGGTGGTAAACACTAACAACAGGTGGTAGACATTAACTACAAGTGGTAACCACTAATTGCAGGTAGTAGACACAAACGACAGGGGGTAGACTTTAACTACAGAGGCCAGGCAATATCAACAGGGGGTCGACACTAACTACAGGTGGTAGCCACTAACTGCATGTGGTAGACACTAACAACAGGTGGTAGACACTAACTACAGGTGGTAGCCACTAACTGCAGGTGGTAGGCACTAACAACAGGTGGCAAACACTAACTACAGGTGGTAGCCACTAACTGCAGGTGGTAGACACTGACAACAGGTGGTAGACACTAACTACAGGTGGTAGCCACTAGCTTCAGGTGGTAGACACTAAAAACAGGTGGTAAACACAAACAACAGGTGGTAGACACTAACTGCAAGTGGTAACCACTAATTGCAGGTGGTAGACACAAACGACAGGAGGTAGACGCTAATTACAGAGGGCAGGCAATAACAACAGGGGGTAGACACTAACTACAGGGGGTAGACACTAACTACAGGTGGTAGCCACTAACTGCAGTTTGAAGACACTAACAACAGGTGGTAGACACTAACTACAGGTGGCGGGCACCAACAACAGGTAGTAGACACTAACTACAATTGGTAGCCACTAACTGCAGGTGGTAGACAGTAATCAACAGGGGGTCGACACTAGCTACAGGTGGTAGCCACTAACTCAGGTGGTAGTCTCTAACAACAGGTTGTAAACACTAACAACAAGTGGTAGACACTAACTACAGGAATTAGGCAATAACTACAGGTGGTAGACACAAATGACAGGTGGTAGACAATAACAACAGGGGGTATACACTACCTGCAGGTGGTAGACACTAACAACAGGTGGTAGACACTAACAACAGGTGGTAGACACTAACTACAGGTGGTAGCCACTAACTGCAGGTGGTAGCCACTAACTGCAGATGGTAGACACTAACTACAGGTGGTAGCAAATAACTGCAGTTGGTAGACACTAACAACAAGTGGTAGACACTAACTAAAGGAATTAGGCAATAACTACAGGTGGTAGCAAATAACTGCAGTTGGTAGACACTAACAACAAGTGGTAGACACTAACTAAAGGAATTAGGCAATAACTACAGGTGGTAAACACTAACTACAGGTGGTAAACACTAACTACAGGTGGTAGCCACTAACTGCAGGTGGTAGACACGAACAACAGGTGGTAGACAGTAACTACAGGTGGTAGCCACTGCAAGCCACTAACTGCAGATGTAGGTAGGCAAGACAAACAACAGGTGGTAGACAGTAACTACAGGTGGTAGCCACTAACTGCAGATGGTAGGCTCTAGGTTGTAAACACTAACAACAAGCGGTAGACACTAACTACAGGAATTAGGCAATAACTACAGGTGGTAAACACTAACTAAAAGGTGGTAGCCACCAACTGCAGGTGGCAGGCACTAACAACAGGTGGTAGGCACTAACTACAGGTGGTAGCCACTAACTGCAGGAGGTAGACACTATCTACACGGGGTAGACAATAACTAAAGGTGGTAGACACTAACTACAGGTGGTAAACACTAACTGCAGGTGGTAGACACTAACAACAGGTGGTAGACACTAACAACAGGTGGTAAACACTAACAATAGGTGGTAGACACTAACTACAAGTGGTAACCACTAACTGCAGTTTGTAGACACAAACGACAGGGGGTAGACTTTAACTACAGAGGGCAGGCAATAAAAACAGGGGGTCGACACTAACTACAGGTGGTAGCCACTAACTGCATGTGGAAGACACTAACAACAGGTGGTAAACACTAACTACAGGCGGTAGTCACTAACTGCAGGTGGTAGACACTAAGAACAGGTGGTAGACACTAACTACAGGTGGTAGCCACTAACTGCAGGTGGCTAGATACTAACAACAGGTGGTAATATGAGGGCTGCTACTGCCACCATCTATGAGGGCTTGAACTCCCACCATTTATGAGGGCCTCTGTGTGCCAGTAACAATTCCTTTTACTCTTATATTTATCACCATTGGTAGCGTGACGATAGGAGGCTCGTGGGTAGGTGTAATGATAGTATCAAGCAATAGGGAAGAAATAACGGTAAATACTGTAGGTAAATAATAGACACAATTATACAAATACAAAGTTTATTTAAACATGAATATGAAATTAGAAGAAAGAATTGGTTTGTACTAACAGACGAAATCTAGTACTAGGCCCTCAGGCTCAACATACTCACACCATTACTGGGTGGACATATTCAATACACTTCCAACCCTTCTGGGTGGACATACTCAATAGCACAACTATGATAGTCACTTAGCACCATAAATACTAGGGCAACTGCCACTATAACACTCAGTCGTCAGGTGTGATACTCAAGCAACAGCCATGGGGTCCAGCCACCATGGAGTACTATCCGACGAACTCTGGAGATCCCAGTGGATTAATTCCACCACACAAATAGCCCTACTGAGTTAGACACTCATCCACCAATGATGGGGGCTGGTAGTGGTGTGTGGCTTGGTGATCCGGCGTCACCTCGTGGACCGAGCGTTAGGGCCAGACGAGCCAGCTATGGGGGCTATAGGTAGTCTGAAGTGTCTGACGGCCGGGTCTCACGAAGGTAACTGATCCTACTGGACCTCGGACATCTCCCCAGACATAGTGGATACAACATCCACGCTACAGACACGGCCTAGGCTGCGTTAGGGACCTGTATGGATGAAGGGACGGGCACTTACTAACCGGTGACAACAACATCACGTTTCAGGGGACGTTAAAGACGTAAATATGACTTTACTCAGAGCATATCAACTACGTTACTGTAACGCTTGCACAAGCAACTATTAATTGGGTCAAATCACTTAAAGAAGGGCGAATTACAACACAGAGTGAGCAATACGCACCGAAATTTA
>NW_024713978.1:0-16350 GCF_018991925.1 Homarus americanus
TGTTCATTAGTGTAGCAACACACTTTGGTTAGGAACTGGTTATCTTTAGTGTAGCTTAGATGTCTCAGTTATGGACACTAAGGAACTTTATCTTTGGTTACTTTTAATCTGGCCAGTATAAAAAAAAGAGCTTGTGTACTGTAATAATGAATCTGAACTTTCCAGATGTACTCTCATGAACACCATGACCAAATGTCAACCACAGCCGTTGCCCAGCTGTTGTCAACGATGCTTTATTGGAGGAGATTTTTCCCATATTATGTCTCCAATATACTGGCAGGCATTGATGAAGAGGGTAAGGCAGACCTTAGTGTTGCTTGTGTTTTCTTGTCCTCAGAGTGGTGTACAACTGCATAATAACCTTCTTGCTTCCACGCCATGTTGGGAAATTTCCAACCGCTCGCTATCTGATAACGAAATATTTGTCATGCATTTTCCAACTGTTCATTACCTAATGGCCAATCTTTAGTCATCCAGTCACGGAGCCTCACTCCTTAAGTTTGAAACAAATTTGCAGCCACTTCCCTTAAACATAAGAGGCTGAAACTTTTACTAGAATTGCTTGAATCATTGTACAGTGCAGTGCAGTACAGTATTTTATTAAGAAAAATATACAGGCACCGAGAAGTAAATAAGAAGTATGTTTATTTAAAAAAAAATATATATTTTTCAACTTCAAATTTTTGGGAGATGCTTGTGATACTCTACACTTTTTTTGTTACTCAGTTACATGCACACACAATCCCACATGCAGAATGTGGGAAAAAAATTACTGTACTATAATCTAAAAAATATAAAGGGAGTAAACTTTTCTTCGTGCACTTGAGTTAGCTCGCGGAACCCCCAGGAGGTGGGCTGAGTTAAACAAAACCACATTTGTCCAGCTTGTCTTTTGTATTCTGTTCCAGGTTACTCTATTTATTCACTATTTGGAGTTCTTTATGTGATTATGAAATTGAGTGAAGGATTATTGAGTTTCATAAAGATGGGGGCTTAATTTTACACAAATATACCAAAACAATCACTGAAGAGTAATAAATAATTGATTGTTGAGTGAGTTAACCAATCACTTAAACTGAGAAGTATTCAGGATACCTAATGTTGTTCACTATTAACAATGAGCATGTCATAATGTTGCATTGTAATTGGTAAGGTGGTTTGGTTCTAAATCTTCACCAGAAAATATTTTATGATTGCAAGAGAAAATAAACAATATGTAGAGCTTGAAGAGAATTGTCTCTGTGATGTACTGTAAATATATATTTATACAACACCAGCTTCACACCTTCAATAAACGTTATTTGCCTAAGACATCATTCCTGTACAGGTACTGTACTCATAAAGTGTAATGAATGAATACTGCTACTTTGGATCACTAGTTACACTTACAAACACTGTCAGACTTACAGTACTTGTAAAAGGAGAACATTATCATTATTACATGGCTGCTGTGGGCAGTAGTACGAGTAGTGGGTATAATACCATAAATCAGTTCAATATTTGGCAAAGTTTTTTTTAAGGTTCTGTATGGGGTCTGGTTTTGGTTAGATCTAAGACTTATTTTTACTTAACATATGAATTTTTTTTATTGTTGTTCAGGTAAGGGTGTGGTGTACCATTACGACCCTGTTGGACACATGGAAAAACTGACGTTCAGTGCCACTGGTGCATCAGTGTCACAGATTCAACCCCTGTTAGACAACCAGATTGGAGGACTAAACATGCTGGATGTTCAACCTCCCAAAATGACTAAGGTGCAGTGCAATATTTAAAAACCATAGAGCTATAGTATTTAGTTTTATGTTGAGAAAGCATCAGTTAATAATACCAGTGGTATCTCATCATTGGTGGTGTAAGAGGACATTTGGTTTTAGGTGGGTAGGTTACTGTTCTGATTATGAATATATGGTCCACGATTCGACTGCAGAGTAATTAGTGGCCAAAATGACCCTTGAAAGATTTTACTGACATTTTTCACTGCTAATTACTCATCAACTATGGGTTTCCAAGGTGTAATTTAGGGTTTGTGTGTTATTCTGAAAGTACTTAATTAGTTAAACCCCTTAAATTTCAATTCTGAGAAAAAAGTATATTTTGGTCAAAAATTTTGTAAGGCATTAATTAGACTTACGTTTTTGGCCCAAAATTAGATTTTGCTGAAAATCACAGTGTGGGTACTCCTGAGCTTGTTGATTATTCATATGTGGTCAACAGTTCGATTGCAGAGTAATTAGTGGCCAAAGTGACCCTTGAAAGATTTTTCAGACAATTTTCAATGCTAATTACTCATCAACTATGGGTTTCCAAGGTGTAATTTAGGGTTTGTGTGTTATTCTGAAAGTACTTAATTAGTTAAACCCCTTAAATTTCAATTCTGAGAAGAAAGTATGTTTTGGTCAAAAATTTTGTAAGGCATTAGACTTACGTTTTTGGCCCAAAATTAGATTTTGCTGAAAATCACAGTGTGGGTACTCCTGAGCTTGTTGATTATTCATATGTGGTCAACAGTTCGATTGCAGAGTAATTAGTGGCCAAAATGACCCTTGAAAGATTTTTCAGACATTTTTCAATGCTAATTACTCATCAACTATGGGTTTCCAAGGTGTAATTTAGGGTTTGTGTGTTATTCTGAAAGTACTTAATTAGTTAAACCCCTTAAATTTCAATTCTGAGAAAAAAGTATATTTTGGTCAAAAATTTTGTAAGGCATTAGACTTACGTTTTTGGCCCAAAATTAGATTTTGCTGAAAATCACAGTATTGGTACTCCTCAACTTGCTAATTATGACTATGTGGTTCACGATTCGATTGCAGAGTAATTGGTGGTCAAAATGTTCCTTGAAATATTTTACTGACATTTTTCAATGCTAATTACTCATCGACTATGGGTTTCCAAGGTGTGATTTAGGGTTTGTGTGTTATTCTGAAAGTACTTAATTAGTTCAATCACTTAAATTTCAATTCTGAGAAAAAAGTATATTTTGGTCAAAATTTTTGTAAGGTATAAGACTTACATGTTTGGTGGTTTTTGGCCAAAAATTAGATTTTGCTGAAAATCACAGTATGGGTACTCCTGAACTTGCTGATTATGACTATGTGGTTCACGATTCGATTGCAGAGTAATTAGTAGCCAAAATGACCCTTGAAAGATTTTACTGACATTTTTCAATGCTAATTACTCATCGACTATGGGTTTCCAAGGTGTGATTTAGGGTTTGTGTGTTATTCTGAAAGTACTTAATTAGATAAACCCCTTAAATTTCAATTCTGAGAAAAAAGTATATTTTGGTCAAAAATTTTGTAAAGTATAAGGCTTACATTTTGGTGGTTTTTGGCCAAAAATTAGATTTTGCTGAAAATCACAGTATGTGTACTCCTGAGCTTGCTGATTATGACTATGTGGTCCACGATTCGATTGCAGAGTAATTAGTGGCTAAAATGACACTTGAAAGATTTTACTGACATTTTTCAATGCTAATTACTCATCAACTATGGGTTTCCAAGGTGTGATTTTGAGTTTGTGTGTTATTCTGAAAGTACTTAATTAGTTAAACTCCTTAAATTTCAATTCTGAGAAAAAAGTATGTTTTGGTCAAAAAAGATTTTCTGGAGTTATAGACTTTACATTTTTTTAGTAGTTTTGTTAAAATTAGATTTTGCTGAAAATCACAGTATGGGTACTCCTGAACTTGCTCTTTATGAATATGTGGTCCACGATTCGATTGCAGAGTAATTAGTGGCCAAAATGACCCTCGAAAGATTTTACTGACATTTTTCAATGCTAATTACTCACCAACTATGGGTTTCCAAGGTGTGATTTAGTGTTTGCGTGTTATTTCGAAAGTACTTAATTAGTAAAACCCCTTAAATTTCAATTCTGAGCAAAAAGTATATTTTGGTCAAAAATTTTGTAAGGTTATAGACTTACATTTTTGGTGGTTTTTGGCCAAAAATTAGATTTTGCTGAAAATCACAGTATGGGTACTCCTGAACTTGCTCTTTATGAATATGTGGTCCACGATTCGATTGCAGAGTAATTAGTGGCCAAAATGACCCTCGAAAGATTTTACTGACATTTTTCAATGCTAATTACTCATCAACTATGGGTTTCCAAGGTGTGATTTAGTGTTTGCGTGTTATTCCGAAAGTACTTAATTAGTTTAACCCCTTAAATTTCAATTCTGAGCAAAAAGTATATTTTGGTCAAAAATTTTGTAAGGTTATAGACTTACATTTTTGGTGGTTTTTGGCCAAAAATTAGATTTTGCTGAAAATCACAGTATGGGTACTCCTGAACTTGCTCTTTATGAATATGTGGTCCACGATTCGATTGCAGAGTAATTAGTGGCCAAAATGACCCTCGAAAGATTTTACTGACATTTTTCAATGCTAATTACTCATCAACTATGGGTTTCCAAGGTGTGATTTAGTGTTTGCGTGTTATTCCGAAAGTACTTAATTAGTTAAACCCCTTAAATTTCAATTCTGAGCAAAAAGTATATTTTGGTCAAAAATTTTGTAAGGTTATAGACTTACATTTTTGGTGGTTTTTGGCCAAAAATTAGATTTTGCTGAAAATCACAGTATGGGTACTCCTGAACTTGCTCTTTATGAATATGTGGTCCACGATTCGATTGCAGAGTAATTAGTGGCCAAAATGACCCTCGAAATATTTTACTGACATTTTTCAATGCTAATTACTCATCAACTATGGGTTTCCAAGGTGTGATTTAGTGTTTGCGTGTTATTCCGAAAGTACTTAATTAGTAAACCCCTTAAATTTCAATTCTGAGCAAAAAGTATATTTTGGTCAAAAATTTTGTAAGGTTATAGACTTACATTTTTGGTGGTTTTTGGCCAAAAATTAGATTTTGCTGAAAATCACAGTATGGGTACTCCTGAACTTGCTCTTTATGAATATGTGGTCCACGATTCGATTGCAGAGTAATTAGTGGCCAAAATGACCCTCGAAAGATTTTACTGACATTTTTCAATGCTAATTACTCATCAACTATGGGTTTCCAAGGTGTGATTTAGTGTTTGCGTGTTATTCCGAAAGTACTTAATTAGTTAAACCCCTTAAATTTCAATTCTGAGAAAACAAGTGGAACAAGCTTAGCAACTTTGTAGTAAGTGCTGGAACGCTGGAAAGTTTTAAAAGGAGGCTAGATAGATTCATGGATGATAGAGAGTGGTAGTAACTCTCGACAGGAGCTGCCATGCACAGGCCAACCGGCCTATTGCAGACTCCTTATGTTCTTATCACTTTGTAATACCTGTTGTGTATCACATTACAATAATTGTTTTAAATAAGTTCTGGAACCCTTAAGTGGCAGGGCTGAGGTAAACACTTCTTTTGGGTTTTATCTTTATTGTTGAAATAATTATATGCACAGTACTTAGTTTGGGAGAGAATGTATTGTGAATTATCTCCAGGGAAGTGTTTTGAGTACACTTATATAATGAACACTTAAGTTACATGTTCACCCCTTAACTAGTGGTAAGACTCTGGCCCCTCTCCTCCGAGCGTGTGAGCGGAGAAGCGGGCGTCAAGCTGTGTTTTGATTAGTCAGGTGACCTCGCTCGACTTCTGAGAGAGTTTGAGCCGCGTATAACGTGAACAATTACCAAGTCATTGTTTAATAACTTAGTGAATAATTTGGTGTTATTCATTTGGGTGACCATTTATTTAATTCAAAAGGTGCTGTTAGAACTTTCTCATCACCACCGCCACAATCATTTCACCACCGCCACAATCATTTCACCACCACAATCACTTAACCGCAATCACTCTCCCACTATCAATTCACCACTGTGGCTTCACCACCTCCACCACAATCACTTCACCATCACCAGAATCACTTCACTAGAAACACTCACCAATATCACCAGAATCAGTTCACCCCATCACCAGAATCACTTCACCACCATCACCACAAACAATTCATCACCATAAATACTTCACCACCATCACCACAATCACTTCACCACCATAAGAACAGAAGAACATAAGAAAATAAGGAGTCTGCAATAGGCAAGTTGACCTGTGCATGGCAGCTCCTGTCGAGAGCTACTACCACTCTCTATCATCCATGAATCTATCTAGCCTCCTTTTAAAACTTTCCAGCATTCCATCACTTACTACAAAGTTGCTAAACTTATTCCACTCGTCCACCACCCTATTTGTGAACCAGTTCCTTCCTATCTCCCTCCTAAACCTAAACTTATCCAATTTAAATCCGTTGCTACGAGTCCTATCCTGCTCGGATATTATAAGAACTTTATCTATGTCTCCTCTATTGATTCCTTTCACCCACTTAAATACTTCACCACAATCACTTCACCATCACCACAATCACTTCACCATCACCACAATCACCAAAATCACTTCGCCACAATCGCTTCACCACAATCATTTCACCATCACCACAATCTTCATCATCACCAAAATCACTACACTATCACCACAATCACAATCACTTCAATTGTGTCTTATAAAAACTAACCCACATTATAGAAATATTGCCCAGGCGTTTAGTATCTTAACCGCGGCTCATAGGCTAGTTACCGTGGGTGATGTAATTATATAAACATAATGTTTGTAGCCCACATTAATATAAGTATTACGGTCTGTCTGACGGGCTAATACATTATTATAATGTACCATCCATTTCTATATTTATCAATTTTTAAGTTGTTGTTCAGGTTTTAATCACCAGTAATTAGATATTTATAATAAAGTAGATATGAGGATAAATATTGAAAAATACGAGGGTGGAAATCACATTTACTTTTAATATTTACCAACACAGGTCATACAGAATATCAATAGCCTGTCCAATGGCCTCCCTTTTATATAGCCCCCTGGAGCCTTCTTGGGACTGAGACACAAGGTTATATAGGTGGTTGGTTCCTCACACACTGCTCACACTCGTCCTGGGTGTGTAGGAGGAGTCGGGACCAGTGTTTAGCTTGTCTTCAGGTTCCCACGCGTTCACTATCTGGGTCCAAATGGTCTCTATAGGGTTGAGGTCTGGGTAGCACTCACAAACAGTCATAGTAATCGCTTAACACAAGCAATGGCCCATTACAATATTATATTTGTGATATTAAATATTTCAATAAAAATTCAACATTATTGTTCTATTGGGTAAAGGAAAAGTTGTATTGTTTAACTGAAAGAAACTTATTGAATATGGACCTGGAGATTTAGATGGCCAGTCCAAAAGGTCAATTCATTCGACCTTTCCTCTCACCAGCGCTTCATCTCTCGTGCCGTGTGAACAGGGCAGTTATCAAAGAAGTGAATAATATTCATCAAACAAAACATGTTAACACTTATATCATGAATTGGCGCCTTCATATAGGTGAAAATGCGCGACTTAGAAAAATAAAATAGGCGAGTGTGGAGGCACGGATGGTGGGCAGCCTCCAGCAGCTCGAGGCAAACGTCAGAGATGATGATGGGTAATGTAAACTGTTGTACACTGAAGAGGAAAAATAAGAGAGAACTATATTATACTGATGGAAAAAAGAACAAAATATTGGTATTGAGGGAAAGGTGTTTGTTGATCAAGTAACCCAAATTAAGGAGCACATTTCAGTATGAATAGTATGGATAGATCTACGTAGTATTAGTTAAGGGCTGCAAATTGGTGCCATCATTTACTGTAATAATACAAGACTAATACCATATGTTGGAGTTTGATAAACTTTATATAGGAGCAACTTTTCTAGACTATTACAAATTCTAAATTGCAGTTTAAAATATGTATGCCCTTTTTGACCCGATCTAATGTTGACACTGGTGTATATACTATTCAACACAGTATGGTGGCTCACTGGCAAGGTACCTGTTGTGGATGATGGAGGCCTCGGGTTCGACTGCCAGATGGACTGAAGTCGTGTTGAACTGGAAGAGGCAGAGACAGGATTTTGAATGGTTCGTAAGTAAAATTTATGTTTTACCAGTGATGTTGGTACTGGTGCAATGGAATCACTCTACTATAGAGAAAGAAGCTGTGGCTCTGCTTATGGCACTGCAAAAGTTTAACATATATATTGGCAACACCTACCAGGGAATTGTGGTTTACAGTGATTAACTCTGCTGGGAAGGACTTGGTATGTTGTGTAGGAGTGAGGGAAGGACTTGGTATGTTGTGTAGGAGTGAGGGAAGGACTTGGTATGTTGTATACGAGTGAGGGAAGGACTTGGTATGTTGTGTAAGAGTGAGGGAAGGATATGGTATGTTGTGTAGGAGTGAGGGAAGGATATGGTATGTTGTGTAGGAGTGAAGGAAGGACTTGGTATGTTGTGTAGGAGTGAGGGAAGGACTTGGTATGTTGTGTAGGAGTGGGGGATGGCCTTGCAGTATTGTGTAGGAGTAAGGGAAGGACTTGATATGTTGTGCAGGAGTGAGGAAAGGACTTGGTATGTTGTGTAGGAGTGAGGGATGGACTTGGTATGTTATGTGGGAATGAGAGATGGACTTGGTATGTTGTGTAGGAGTGAGGGATGGACTTGGTATGTTGTGTAGGAGTGAGGGATGGACTTGGTATGTTATGTGGGAATGAGAGATGGACTTGGTATGTTGTGTAGGAGTGAGGGAAGGACTATAGTATTTTGTAGGGTTAGGGAAGGACTTTGTATGTTGTGTAGGAGTTGAGGGGTGGACTTGGTATGTTGTGTAGGAGTGAGGGATGGACTTGGTATCTGTTAATGTAGGAGTGGGGAAGGACTTGGTATGCTGCAATGTAGGAGTGGGAAGGGTGTAGGGTGAGGGAAGGACTTATAGGAGTGAGGAAGGACTTGGTTTGTGTAGGAGTGAAGAAGGACTTGTAGTATTGTGTGGGTGTGAGGAAGGACTTGTATGTGGAGTGACAGTGGTATGGGAAGGACTTGGTATGTTGTGTAAGAGTGAGGAAGGATTGGTATGTTGTGTAGGGTGAGGGAAGGACTTGGTGGCATGTTGTGTGGAGTGAAAGGACTTGGTATGTTGTGTAGGAGTGAGGGAAGGACTTGGTATGTTGTGTAGGAGTGAGGGAAGGACTTATAGGAGTGAGGGAAGGACTTGTAGTTTTGTGTAGGAGTGAGGGAAGGACTTGGTATGTTGTGTAGGAGTGAGGGAAGGACTTATAGGAGTGAGGGAAGGACTTGTAGTATTGTGTAGGTGTGAGGGAAGGACTTGTAGTATTGTGTAGGAGTGGGGAAAAGACTTACGGTAATGTGTAGGAGTGGGGGAAGGACTTGAAGTTTTGTGTAGGAGTGAGGAAAGAACTTGTAGTTTTGTGTAGGAATGAGGAAAGGACTTTTAGTATTATATAGGAGTTAGAGATGGGCTTGTAGTATTGTGTAGAAGTGAAAGAAGGACTTGGTATGTTGTGTGGGAGTGAGGGAAGGACTTGGTATGTTGTTTAGGAGTGAGAGAATTTCCTAGCAAATGCTCTATCTCATTCACCAGAATGAAAATAAAACACAAGTGTTTTATCTTTGGGGAGGGAGTTTTATATGGCACTGAATATATTTGACTGAGAGGTAATTACACTGCTTCTTCAGTAGGTAGGACTATTTTTATATATGTTCCTGTATGTATACATTGTCTAGTATGTTATATATATATACATTAATTTATAATAAGTAAATCAGCTTAACGTTATGCATTTGTTAGGTAAAATAGTATGGTAATTGGCGGCATGGTATCCACATTGTACGGGTCACGGCAAGTGCAGGGGGGTAGACGAGCCTGGCTGGTGATAGTGTGTGGTGCAAGTGTGGTACAATTGGTCTGGACTCAGGATATATTTATATGGAGATAAGTGGTGTATACTTTTGTACTTTTCTAGTGTATGGTGAGGCTGAGGTTCGGGTTTGGGTTAATTTAGGCTGTGGTCATCTGTACTGTACTTAAATTGTTCCTTTACTTGACCTTTGTGTGCGGTCTCTTAACTTTATAATGCTAAGTTATGCATTTCATGATTCATCTTCAACATGATACCTATATTTTGAGTTAATCTGAGGGTTATTATTGAGAACCTGGTGGAGATTATATAGGAGTCATTATAGTGTTTACCCTGCTTGTTGTTGTGACTACTCGTGTGACTTGTGACTTGACCAGTGGTAAATTCTTGATAAAGAGGAGTGGTGGCATAACAGTATGAAGAAAGAGTGAATCCAATTTTTGTCGCCCTGCAATATATATAAAAAAAATATTTTTGGTTAATAAAATTATAACTTCACAGGTATTAACAGAAAACACTACTCCAGGGAGGATGAGGACCATAACTTGGTGTACAGATGACGAGGCAACATCAAGATGGACAAAAGAAACGATCAAGAGTACAGTAAAGGATGAACATTCTCTAAATAACTCAGTGTACCAAACATGACAGGAAGTTGTATTGTATATATGTAAGTGTTGGTTAAATACGTCCACATAAATACTAAAACAGATTATAACAGTGTGTTGAAATCTTATCTACTGTCTACTGTAGAGATAATGTAGCACTGTAGGAGTGAGGAAAGAACAAGCAATATTATGTAAGAGTGAGGGAAGGACATGTGGTGATATGGAGGAGTGAGGAAAGGTTATGCGGTGTTGTGTAGGAATGAGGGAAGGACATGAAGTGTTGTGTAGGAGTGAGGGAAGGACATGAAGTGTTGTGTAGGAGTGAGGAAAGGTCTTGCAGGGTTGGGTAGACGAGGGAAGGACTTGCAGGGTTGTGTAGGAGTGAGGGTGACTTGCAGGGTTGTGTAGGAGTGAGGGAAGGACTTGCAGGGTTGTGTAGGAGTGAGGGAAGGACTTCTAGTATTGTGTAGAAGTGAGGGAAGGACTTCTAGTATTGTGTAGGAGTGAGGGAAGGACTTGCAGTGTTGTGTAGAAATGAGGAAGGGACTTCTAGTATTGTGTAGGAGTGGGGAAGGACTTTTGGTGTTGTGCAGGGGTGAGGGGAAGGACTTACAAAAGGATGTGGGAGTGGGGAAGGACTTGCAGTGTTGTGTAGAAGTGGGGGAAGGACTTCTAGTATTGTGGAGTGAGGGAGGACTTGCAGGGTTGTGCAGGAGTGAGGGAAGGACTTGCAGTGTTGTGTAGAAATGAAGGAAGGACTTCTAGTATTGAGTAGAAGTGAGGGAAGGAATTGCAGTGTTGTGTAGGAGTAAAAGAAGGACTTGCAGGGTTGTGTAGGAGTGAGGGAAGGACTTTTAGTATTGTGTAGGAGTGAAAGAAGGTTTTGTAGTATTGTGTAGGAGTGAGGAAAGTTCTTTTAGTATTGTGTAGGAGTGAGGGAAGGACTTGCAATATTGTGTAGGAGTGAGGCAAGGGCTTCTAGTATTGTGTAGGAGTTAGGGAAGGACTTGGAGGGTTGTGTAGGAGTGAGGGAAGGACTTGCAGTGTATAGGAGTGAGGGAAGGACTTGCAGTGTATAGGAGTGAGGGAAGGACTTGCAGGGTTGTGTAGGAGTTAAGAAAGGACATGCAGGGTTGTGTAGGAGTAAGGGAAGGAATTGCAGGGTTGTGTAGGAGTAATGGAAGGACTTGTAGTGTTGTCTATGAGTGATGGAAGGACTTGTAGTGTTGTGTATTAGAGTGGTAAGGACTTGTAGTGTGGTGTAGGAGTGAAGGAAGGACTTGTAGTGTCGTGTAGGAGTGAAAGAAGGACTTGCAGTGTGGTGTAGGAGTGAGGGAAGGACTTGCAGTGTGGTGTATGGTGGGGAAGGACTTGCAGTGTGGTGCAAGGTAGAAGGGCTTTGCAACAATAGTGTAGGAAGTGAGGAAGGACTTTTGCAGTGGGGTGTAGGGTGAGAGGACTTGTAGTGGAGTGTAGGGTGAGGAAGGACTTGTGGTATGGTGTAGGAGTGGGGAAGGACTTGTAGTGTGGTGTGGTGGGGAAGGATTTGTAATGTGGTGTATGAGTGAGGAAAGGACTTTTATTATGGTGTAGGAGTGAGGGAAGGACTTGCAGTGTGGTGTAGGAGTGAGGGAAGGACTTGTAGTGTTGTGTAGGAGTGAGGGAAGGACTTGCAGTGTGGTGTATGAGTGAGGGAAGGACTTGGTATGTTGTTTAGGAGTGAGAGAATTTCGTAGCAAAGGCTCTATCTCATTCACCAGAATGAAAATAAAACACAAGTGTTTTATCTTTGGGGAGGGAGTTTTATATGGCACTGAATATATTTGATTGAGAGGTAATTACACTGCTTCTTCAGTAGGTAGGACTATTTTTATATATGTTCCTATATGTATACATTGTCTAGTATGTTATATATATATATATATATATATATATATATATATATATATATATATATATATATATATATATATATATATATATATATATATATATATTAATTTATAATAAGTATGTAATAAGTAAATCAGCTTATCGTTGTGCATTTGTTAGGTAAAATAGTATGGTAATTGGCGGCATGGTATCCACATTGTGTGGGTCACGGCAAGTGCAGGGAGGTAGACGAGCCTGGCTGGTGATAGTGTGTGGTGCAAGTGTGGTACAATTGGTCTGGACTCAGGATATATTTATATGGAGATAAGTGGTGTATACTTTTGTACTTTTCTAGTGTATGGTGAGGCTGAGGTTCGGGTTTGGGTTAATTTAGGCTGTGGTCATCTGTACTGTACTTAAATTGTTCCTTTACTTGACCTTTGTTTGTGGTCTCTTAACTTTATAATGCTAAGTTATGCATTTCATGATTCATCTTCAACATGATACCTATATTTTGAGTTAATCTGAGGTTTATTATTGAGAACCTGGTGGAGATAATATAAGAGTCATTATAGTGTTTACCCTGCTTGTTGTTGTGACCACTCGTGTGACTTGTGACTTGACTAGTGGTAAATTCTTGATAAAGAGGAGTGCTGGCATAACAGTATGAAGAAAGAGTTATTTTAATTCTTGTCGCCCTGCAATATAGACAAAAAAAATATTTTTGGTTAATAAAATTTTAATTTCACAGGTATTAACAGAAAATACTACTCCAGGGAGGATGAGGACCATAACTTGGTGTACAGATGACGAGGCAACATCAAGATGGACAAGAGAAACGATCAGGAGTACAGTAAAGGATGAACATTCTCTAAATAACTTAGTCTACCAAACATGTCAGGAAGTTGTATTGTATATATGTAAGTGTTGGTTAAATACGTCCACATAAATACTAAAAACAGATTATAACAGTGTGTTGAAATCTTATCTACTGACTACTGTAGAGATACTGTAGCACTGTAGGAGTGAGGAAAGAACAAGCAATATTATGTAAGAGTGAGGGAAGGACATGCGGTGTTGTGAAGGAGTGAGGGAAGGTCATAAATTGTTGTGTAGGAGTGAGGAAAGGACATGAAGTGTTGTGTCGGAGTGAGGGAAGGACTTGCAGGGTTGTGTAGACGAGGGAGAGACTTCTAGTATTGTGTAGGATTGAGGGATGGACTTGCAGTGATGTGTAGGAGTGAAAGAAGGACTTGCTGGGTTGTGTAGGAGTGAGGAAGGACTTCTAGTATTGTGTAGGAGTGGGGAGGAAGCGACTTAGTATGTGTAGAAACTGAGAAGGATCAGGGGTATTGTGTAGGAGTGAGGGGAAGGACCTTTGCAGTGTTGTGTAGAATGAGGGAAGGATTTCTAGTATTGTAGGAGTGAGGGAAGACTTGCAGTGTTGTGCAGAGTGAGGGAAGGGCTTGCAGGGTTGTGCAGGAGTGAGGGAAGGACTTGCAGTGTTGTGTAGAAATGAAGGAAGGACTTCTAGTATTGAGTAGAAGTGAGGGAAGGAATTGCAGTGTTGTGTAGGAGTAAAAGAAGGACTTGCAGGGTTGTGTAGGAGTGAGGGAAGGACTTTTAGTATTGTGTAGGAGTGAAAGAAGGTTTTGTAGTATTGTGTAGGAGTGAGGAAAGTTCTTTTAGTATTGTGTAGGAGTGAGGGAAGGACTTGCAATATTGTGTAGGAGTGAGGCAAGGGCTTCTAGTATTGTGTAGGAGTTAGGGAAGGACTTGGAGGGTTGTGTAGGAGTGAGGGAAGGACTTGCAGTGTATAGGAGTGAGGGAAGGACTTGCAGTGTATAGGAGTGAGGGAAGGACTTGCAGGGTTGTGTAGGAGTTAAGAAAGGACATGCAGGGTTGTGTAGGAGTAAGGGAAGGAATTGCAGGGTTGTGTAGGAGTAATGGAAGGACTTGTAGTGTTGTGTATGAGTGATGGAAGGACATGTAGTGTTGTGTATTAGAGTGGTAAGGACTTGTAGTGTGGTGTAGGAAGGACTTGTAGTGTGGTGTAGGAGTGAGGGAAGGACTTGCAGTGTGGTGTAGGAGTGAGGGAAGGACTTGTAGTGTGGTGTAGGAGTGAGGGAAGGACTTGTAGTGTGGTGTAGGAGTGAGGGAAGGACTTGTAGTGTGGTGTAGGAGTGAGGGAAGGACTTGTAGTGTGGTGTAGGAGTGAGGGAAGGACTTGTAGTGTGGTGTAGGAGTGAGGGAAGGACTTGTAGTGTGGTGTAGGAGTGAGGGAAGGACTTGTAGTGTGGTGTAGGAGTGAGGGAAGGACTTGTAGTGTGGTGTAGGAGTGAGGGAAGGACTTGTAGTGTGGTGTAGGAGTGAGGGAAGGACGTGTAGTGTGGTGTAGGTGTCATGGAAGGAATTGTAGTATTGTGTAGGAGTGAGGGAAGGACTTACAGGGTTGTAAAGGAGTGAGGAAAGGACTTGCAGGGTTGTGAAGTAGTGAGAGAAGGACTTGCAGGGCTGTGTAGTAGTGAGGGAAGGACTTGTAGTGTGGTGTAGGAGTGAGGGAAGGACTTGCAGAATTGTGTAGGAGAGAGAGAAGGACTTGCAAGGTTGTGTAGGAGAGAGAGAAGGACTTTAGTGTAGTGTTGGAGTGAGGAAAGGACTTGCAGGGATATGTAGGAGATTGAAAAGGACTTGTAGTGTGGTGTAGGAGTGAGGGAAGGACTTGTAGTGTGGTGTATGAGTGAGGGAAGGACTTGTAGTGTGGTATAGGAGTGAGGGAAGGACTTGTAGTGTGGTGTAGGAGTGAGGGAAGGACTTGTAGTGCGGTGTAGGAGTGAGGGAAGGACTTGTAGTGCGGTGTAGGAGTGAGTTAAGGATTTGTAGTCTTGTGTATGAGTTAGGAAAGGACTTGTTTAGGAGTGACCATATTGAATTGTGGCGTTGCGAAGCCTATAACTTCTAATACACTGTTGTAATCGTTTATGTGGATTTGTAACTAGACAGTCAGGAAGTATTTTGTTCAACTTAATTATTTTGGACTTAAGTTTCATCTTTATTTGCAAAACAAAATATTTTATTCTTCCTGGCAGTGAAACACAAGATGTTAGTTTAAGATTTTACTGTAAAATTAAGTAATTATTACTTGTAACCAATAAGCATTTCCGGTGGGCAAACTTTTGACATTGTAAAAAAAAAAAAAGATTGTATTTGTTGAAAATGTTCTGAGGCAGTATGTCACTCCTAGGGGCTATGTGAGGCCACCAGGGCATATATGCCGCCGCCACGGACTGTTTGGTAATTAGGCCTGTGTGATGATCATAGGTGGTTGTATAATGGATTTAAGGACTATGTAAGGTTGTCAGGGGTAGTCTGACCCAACCAGAGGCTGTTTGTGGCTATATTGTGAATATCAACTTGGAGATGTGTGAGGCTCTTAGAGAGCTACTGTACTTGTGACTGAGGGGGTTAATTGATGCTCCTAATGTCTGTGTACAGAAAAAGATGAATATATCCTAAATAAGTCAGTCTACCCGACATGACAGGAAGTTGTATTGTGTATAATATTTACTGTTGGTTTGGCAAGTCTTTATAAATGCTAAAATAGATTATAACGGTGTAGTGAAAGTTTATCTACTGATTACTGTAGGACTGAGGGAAGGACATGCAGTATTGTGTAGTATTGAGGGAAGGACTTCAGTATTGTGTAGGAATGAGGGAAGGACTTGTAGTGTTGTGTAGGACCTAGGAAAGGACATGTAGTGATGTTCGTAAATGAGGGAAGGACGTGCTGACCTAATGAATGAGAGGAGGATTACTGACCTGCTAATTAGTGAGAGGAGGATTATTGACCTACTTAGGAGTGAGAGGAGGACTTAATGACCTAAGGAGTGAGAGGAGGATTTGCAGTGTTTTATAGAAGTGAGGGAAGGACATGCAATGTTGAGTAGGATAAGGGAAGGACTTGCTGTGTGTGGGAGTGAGGGTAGGATGCAATGTGTTGTGTAGGATTGAGAGAATGACTTACTGTGTTTTGTAGAAATAAAGGAAAGACATGCAGCGTTGTGTATTATGAGGGAAGGACTCACTGTGATGTGTAGGAGTGAGGGAAGGACTCACTGTGATGTGTAGGAGTT
>NW_024713979.1:0-28764 GCF_018991925.1 Homarus americanus
TCAGTGTGCTTCGTTCCGGTTGCGTGTTGCTGGAGCAATCCCAGGTACACCTCAGACACTCAGGTGCCTCCCCAGCCTCCCAAGTGCCTCTGGCTCCCAGGCACACCTCTGGCTCCCAGGTTCACCTCCCAGCACTCCCAGATACTCCGACTGACCTCCCTGGTACACCCCTGGCCTCCAGGTACACCTCTGGCCTCCCAGGTACACCCCAGACCTCCGTAAACCTCTGACACTGTCACCTCCGACACTTCCTGAGCCACACCTCCGACTCTCCCTGGTACACCTCCGACCTCCCAGGTACACTTCTTACACTCCCAGGTACACCTCTGACACTCCCAGGTACACCTCTGACCTCCCAGGTACACCTCTGACACTCTGGGTACACCTCTCTCTTCCAGGTACCTCTGACACTCCCAGGTACACCTCTGACACTCCCAGGTATACCTCTGACACTCCCAGGTACCTCTGACACTCCAGGTCACCTCCTGACATTCCAGGGGCACCTCTGACACTCCCAGGATCACCTCAGCCTCCCAGGTACACCTTGACACTGCCAGGTGCTCCACTGACATTCCTGGTACCTCACAGCACTCCCAGGTACGTCCGCCTCCCAGATACACTCTGACACTCCCTGGTACACCCCAACTCCCAGGTACACCTCCTGACACTCCCAGGTACAGAACACTCCCAGGTTTCTCCTCCTAGGTACACCTCTGACACTTCTAGGTACTCTCCTGTCCTCCTGATGCACCTGCTCTCCAGGTACACCGCTGACTTCTCCCAGGTACACCACTGACACTGCCAGGTACACCTCAGACACTGCCAGGTACACTTCTCACACTCCTGGGTACACCTCTAACCTCCAAGGTACACCAGACACTCCCAGGTACACTCTGACACTCCCAGGTACACCTCTGACACTCCCAGGTGCACCTCTGGCACTCCCAGTACACCTCTGACACTCCTGATACACCTCTGCCTCCCAGGTACCTCTGACGCTCTCCCAGTTACTCCTGACACTCCCAGGTACACCTCCAGACACTCCAAGGTGCACCTCTTACACTCCCAAGTGCCTCTGACTCTCCCAGGCACACCTCCCAACCTCCCAGGTACCTTTTGACACTCCCAGGTGCTCACCTGACACTCCCAGGTACACCTCTGGCACTCCAGGCTTGACCTCCCAGCTGCCTTCACTGACATTCCGTGGTACACCTCTGACACTCCCAGGTACACCGCACACTGCCAGGGACACCTCCGACCTCCCAGGGACACCTCCGACCTCCCAGGTACACCTTCTCACCTCCCAGGTACCTCCGACACTCCCAGGTACACCTCTGACACTCCCAGGTACACCGCTGACACTCCAGGGTACCTCTGACACTCCCAGGTACACCTCTGACTCCAGGTAACCTCTGACCTCCCAGGTATACCTCTGACACTCCCAGGTACACCTCTGACTCTTGAGGCTCACCTGACATTCCATGGTACACCTCTGACACTCCCAGGTACGTCCGACACTCCCAGATACCTCCTGACACCTCCCAGGTTGCTCTGACCTCCCAGGTACACCTCTGACCTCCCAGGTCTCCACACAGCTCCTGGTACACCTGCCACTCCCAGGTGCCCCTTTGAAACTCCCAGGTACACCCCAGACACTCCCAGGTACCGCCTCACACTCCTAGGTACACCTCTGACACTTCTAGGTGCTCATCTGTCCTCCTGATGCTCTCATCTGCTGCTCCGGGTACACCGCCCCAGACACTGCCCAGGTACACCTGACACTGCCAGGTACACCCCTCAGACACTGCCAGGTGCACCTCAGACACTCCCAAGTGAACCTCTGACACTCCCAAGCACACCTCTGACCTCCCAGGTACACCTCTGGCTCTCCCAGGTACTCCTGACACTCCCTGGTACACCCCTGACACTCCCAGGTACACCTCTGACTGCTCTCAGGTACACCCAGACACTCCCAGGTACACCTCTTGACACCAGGTACACCTCCGACTCCCAGGTACCCTCCGACACTCCCAGGTACACTTGCATTCTCAGGTACACCTCCGACTTGCTCTGGGTACACCTCCCAGCTGCTCCCAGGTACACCTCCGACACTCTCAGGTGCCTCTGCCTCCCCAGGTACACCTCCTGACCCTCCCGGGCCACCTCTGGCACTCCCAGAGTACACCTCCTGACACTCCCAGGTACCCTCCGTGCTCCCAGTTACACCTCCGACACTCCCAGTGCTTACCTTGCTCCAGGTGCACCTAGAGACTCTGTCAGGTACACTCCTGGACCTCCCATGCACCTCAGACACTCCAAGGTGCACCTCTGCCTCTCCCAAGTGCACCTCTGACACTCCCAGGCACACCTCTGACACTTCCAGGTACACCTCTGACACTCCCAGGTATCCTGCAGCCTCTCCTGGTACACCCCTGACACTCCCGTTCACCTCTGCCACCCAGGTACACCCAGACACTCCCGGTACCTTCTCTGCCTCCTAGGTACACCTCCTGACACTTCTAGGTACCACTCTGTCACTCCCTGATACCTCTAACCTCCCAGGTACACCGCTGACACTCCCAGGTACACCTCTGACACTGCCAGGTACACCTCCAGACACTGCCAGGTGCACCTCCAGACTTGCTGTAGTGCACCTCTGACAATCCCAGGTACACCTCAGACACTCCAAGGTGCACCTCTGACACTCCAAGTGCCTCTGACACTCCCAGGCACACCTTGACACTCCCAGGTACACCTCCGACTTCTCCAGGTGCCACTTCTTACACTCCCTGGTACACCTCCATTTACTCCCAGGAACACCTCTGACACTCCCAGGTACATCTCCGACACTCTCAGGTACACCTCTGACACTCCCAGGCACACCCTGACCTCCCAGGTACACTTCTTACACTCCAGGTACACCTCCAACACTCCCAGGTACCTCTGACACTCCCAGGTACCCTCCGGCACTCTTAGGTACACCATGACACTGCCAGGTACACCTCAGACACTCTCAGGTACAGTTCTCACACTCGCAGTGCACCTCCGACACTCCCAGGTACAACTCTGGCCTCCCAGGGACACCTTTGACACTACTAGGTACACCTCTGACACTCCGGGTACATCTCTGACCTCCAGGTCACCTCCTGACACTCCAGGTGCTCTGACATTCCGTGGTACCTTTGACACTCCAGGTACCCAGCTGAAACTGCCAGGTGCACCTCCATGCTCCCAGGAACCCTCAGACACTCCCTTCTCCTCCCAGGTACACCTCCGACACTCCCATGTACAGCTCTGACACTCCCAGGTACACCTCTCGACCTCCAGGGTACACCCTCTGATACTCCAGGTACCTCTGACCTCCCAGGTACATCTCTGACTCCCAGGTATGCCTCTGACACTCCCAGGTACACCTCTGAGCCTCCCAGGTACACCTCTGACATTCAGGGTACACCTCTGACACTCCCAGGATCTCTGACACTCCCACGTACACCTCTGACACTGCCAGGTGCTCCAGTGACATTCCTGGTACACCTCTGACACTCCCAGGTACGTCCGACCTCCCAGATACCTCGACACTCCTGGTACACCTGACACTCCCTGGTGCACCTCTGACGCTCCCAGGTACACAGGCCTCCCAGGAACACTTCTCCTCCCAGTACACTTCTCCACACTCCCAGGTACCTCCGACTCTCCCAGGTACACCTCTGACACTCCCAGGTACACTGACCTCCAGGGTACACCTCCCAGCCTCCAGGTGCACCTCTGACCTCCCAGGTACACCTCTGACACTCCCAGGTATGCCTCCCAACACTCCCAGGTACACCTCTGACACTGCCAGGTGCTCACTGACATTCCTGGTACCTCTGACATTCCCAGGTACACGTCCGACACTCCCAGATACACCTCTGACACTCCCAGGTACAGGTCCTCTGGCACTCCCAGGTACACCTCTGACCTCCCAGGTACTCCTGACCTCCCTGGTACACCCACTCCCAGGTGCCTTTGAAACTCCCAGGTACCAGACCTCTCAGGTACACTTCTCACCTCCTGGGTACACCTCTGACACTGCTAGGTACTCATCTGTCACTCCCTGATACACATCTAACACTCTCCCAGGTACCGCTGACACTCCCAGGTACACCGCTCAGCACTGCCAGGTACCTCGAACACTGCCAGGTACACCTCAGACACTCCCAAGTGAACCTCTGACACTCCCAGCACACCTCTGACACTCCCAGGTACCTCCAGCCTCCCAGGTACTCACCCAGCCTCCCAGTACACCTGGCCTCCCAAGTACACCTCTGACACTCTCAGGTACAGACACTCCCAGGTACACCTCTGTGCTGCCAGGTACACCTCCGACCTCCCAGGTACACCTCCGACCTCCCAGGTACACTTCTTCATTCTCAGGTACCTCCGACACTCCCAGGTACACCTCGGCCTCTGGTGCACCTGACACTCCCAGGTACACCTCTGACACTCCAGGTACACCCCAGACACTCCCAGGTGCCACTTCTCACCTCCTAGGTACACCTCTGACACTTCTAGGTACTCATCTGTCCTCCTGATACCTCTTACACTCCCAGGTACCTCAACACTCCCAGGTACACCATGACACTGGGTACACCTCAGACACTGCGAGGTACACCTCAGACACTGCAGGTACACCTCAGACACTCCCAGGTACCTCTCAGACACTCCAAGGTGCACCTCTGACACTCAAGTGCACCTCTGACACTCCCAGGCACACCTCTGACACTCCCAGGTACCTCTGACTCTCCCAGGTACTCCACTGCACTCCCTGGTACACCCTGACTCTCCCAGGTACCCTCTGACACTCCCAGGTACACCCCAGACACTCCCAGGTACACCTCAGACATTCTTCAGAGTGCCTCACGCTCTGATCACCTCCGGCATCCCAGGTGCCTTTTGCTCAGGGTACCTCCGACACTCCCAGAATACACCTCTGACGCTCCCAGGCACACCTCCGGCTTCTCTCAGGTACACCTCTGACACTCCCAGGTACACCTCTGGCACTCCCAGGTACATCTCCCGACAATCTCCAGGTACACCTCTGACTTGCTCCCAGGTACACCTGAACACTCCCAGGAACACTTCTCCACACTCTCCCAGGTACACCTCCGACACTCCCAAGTACACCTCTGACCTCCCAGGTGCCTGTGACCTCCCAGGTACACCTCAGACCTCCCAGGTACACCTTTGACGCTCCCAGGTGCTCCACTGGCATTCCTGGTACACCTCTGACACTCCCAGGTTGCACCTTGACACTGCCAGGTGCACATCCGACCTCAGGGGCACCTCCGACACTCCCAGGTACACTTCTCACACTCTGAGGTACACCTCCGACAGCTCCCAGGTACACCTCTGACACACCTGGGTACACCTCTGACACTCTCAGGTACCGCTGACACTGCCAGGTACCTCAGACACTCCCCAGGTACAGTTCTCACACTCGCAGGTGCCTCCGACACTCCCAGGTACACTCTTCTGGCTCCTCCCAGGTACACCTCCATTGCTCCCAGTACACCTCTGACCTCCCAGGCACACCTCTGACACTCCCAGGTACACCTCTGACACTCAGGTACTCACTGACACTCCCTGGTACCCCCTGACACTCCCAGGTACACCTCTGACACTCCCAGGTACACCCAGACACTCCCAGGTGCACCTCTGACACTGCCAGGTACACCTCCGACACTCCGGTACACTCCGACCTCCCAGGTACACTTCTTACACTCCCAGGTACACCTCCATGCTCCCAGGTACACCTCTGACACTCCCAGGTACCTCCGACACTCTCAGGTCACACCTCTGACACTCCCAGGTGACACCTCCGGACACTCCCAGGTACCTCTGGCACTCCAAGTACACCCTGGCTCTCCCAGGTACCTCCCGACACTCCCAGGTACACCTCCCGGCTTCTCCCAGGTACGCTTCTTACTCTCTCCAGGTACACCTCCCGACAGTCCAGAGTACCTCTGCCACTCCCAGGTACATCTCCCACTCTCAGGTACACCTCTGACACTCCCAGGTACACCACAGACACTCCCAGGGACTTCTCTCACACCTCCCAGGTACACCTCCGACACTCCCAGTACACATCTGACACTCCCAGGTACACCTCCGACACTCCAGGTACCTCTGACACACCTGGGTACACCTCCGACACTCTCAGGTGCACCTCTGACACTCCCAGGTACACCCCAGACAGCTCCCAGGTACACTTCTCACACTCCCAGGTGCATCTCTGACACTCCAAGTACACCTCTGACCTCCCAGGTACCTCCTGACACTCGAGTACCTCTGACACTCCCAGGTACACCTTTGACACTCCCAGGTACTCCACTGACATTCCTGGTACACCTCTGACACTCCCAGGTGCACCATGACGCTGGCAGTACACCTCCAGACTCCCAGGAACACCTCCGCTCTCCCAGGTACCTTCTCCTCCCAGGTACACCTTCCGACACTCCCAGGTACCTCTGATGCTCCCAGGTACACCTCTGACACTCCAAGGTACCTCAGACACTCCCAGGTACACCTCTGACACTCCCAGGTACTCCCATGACATTCCTGGTACACCTCTGACACTCCCTCGTGTACGTCTGACCTCCCAGGTACACCTCTGATCCCAGGTACACCTCCGATCTCCCAGGTACACCTGTGACCTCCCAGGTCCGCCTCCGACCTCCCAGGTAGCTCCATGTCCCAGGTAAACCTCCGATACTCCTAGGTACACCTCTGACCCTCCCAGGTACACCTCTGACACTCTAAATTCTCCTGACCTCCTGGTACACCTGACCTCCCAGGTACCTCTTTCACTCCCAGGTACACCAGACACTCCCAGGTACACTTCTCACACTCTAGGTACACCTCTGACACTTCTAGGTACTCCTCTGTCACTCCTGATACACCTCTAACACTCCCAGGTACACCATGACACTCCCAGGTACACCGCCCACGGCACAGGTACCTCCAGACACCTTGGTGCACCTCAGACACTGCCAGGTACACCTCCAGACAATCCCAGGTACACCTCAGACACTCCAGGTACCTCTGATCTCCCAAGTGCACCTCTGACACTCCCAGCACACCTCTGACACTCCCAGTACACCCACGCTGCTCCCAGGCTCACCAACACTCCCAGGTACACCTCTGACCTCCCAGGTACACCTTTGACACTCCCAGCTACTTCACTGACATTCCGTGGTACACCTCTGACACTCCCAGGTACACCGCCCACACTGCCAGGTACACCTCCGACACTCCCAGGAACACCTCCGACACTCCAAGGTACACTTATCACACTCCTAGGTACACCTCCGACACTCCCAGGTACACCTCTGACACTCCCAGGTACACCCTCTGACACTCTAGGGTACACCTCTGACCTCCCGGTACACCTGGCACTCCAGGTACACCTCTGACACTCCCAGGTATGACCTCTGACACTCCCAGGTACCTCTGACACTGCCAGGTACTCACTGACATTCCATGGTACCTCTGACACTCCCAGGTACGTCCGGCTCTCCCAGATACACCTCTGACACTCCCAGGTACAGCTCTCAGCCTCCCAGGTACACCTCTGACACTCCCAGGTACTCCTGACACTCCTGGTGCCACTCCCAGGTGCCTTTGAAACTCCCAGGTACACCCCAGACACTCCCAGGTACACTTCTCCACCTCCTAGGTACACCTCTGACACTTCTAGTACTCATCTGTCACTCTGATACACCTCTAACACTCCTCAGGTACACCGCTGACACTCCCAGGTACACCGCCAGCACTGCCAGGTACACCTCAGACACTGCCAGGTACACCTCCAGACACTGCCAGGTACACCTCAGACACTCCAAGGTGCACCTCTGACGCTCCCAAGTGCACCTCTGACACTCCCAGCACACCTCTGACACTCCCAGGTACCTCTGACCTCCCAGGTACTCCTGACCTCCTGGTACACCTGACTGCTCCCAGGTACACCTCTGACACTCCCAGGTACCCCAGACACTCCCAGGTAAACTTCTCACATTCCTAGGCACCTCTGACACTTCTCAGTGCTCCTCTGTCACTCCCTGATGCCTCTAACTCTCCCAGGTACACCTTCGACCTCCCAGGTACACCGCTGACACTGCCAGGTACACCTCAGACACTGCCAGGTACACCTCCAGACACTGCCAGGTACACCTCAGACAATCCCAGGTACACCTCGAACTCTCCAAGGTGCACCTCCCCAGCCTCTGGTACACCTCTGACACTCCCAGGCCTCCAGTGCCTCATCTCCCAGTTGCTGACATTCCGTGGTCACCTCTGACACTCCCAGGTGTACCACTGACACTGCCAGGTACCTCCGACACTCCCAGGCCTCCGACACTCAAGGTACCTTATCACACTCGTCGGTACACCTCCGACCTCCCAGGTACACCTCTGACACTCCCAGGTACTCCGCTGACACTCCAGGGTACACCTCTGACCTCCCAGGTACCTCTGACACTCCCAGGTACCTCTGACACTCCCAGGTATGCCTCTGACACTCCCAGGTACCTCTGACACTGCCAGGTACTCACTGACATTCCATGGGTACCTCTGACATTCCAGGTACAGGTCCGGCACTCCCAGATACCTCTGACACTCCAAGGTACAGCTCTGACACTCCCAGGTACGTCTGACCTCCCAGGTACTCCCCTGACCCTCCCTGGTACACCCCTGGCACTCCCAGGTACCCTTTGAAACTCCCAGGTACATGAACACTCCCAGGTACACTTCTCACACTCTAGGTACACCTCTGACACTTCTGGGTACTCATCTGTCACTCCCTGATACATCTAACACTCCCAGGTACCTTCAAACTCCCAGGTACACCTTGACACTGCCAGGTACACCTCAGACACTGCCAGGTACCTCGAACACTGCAGGACCTCCAGACTCCCAGCACCTCGCACTCAAGGTGCACCTCCGACACTCCAAGTGCACCTCTGACATCTCAGGCACCTCCTCAACACTCCCAGGTACACCTCTGTGCTCCCAGGTACTCACTGACACTCCCTGGCACACCTGACACTCCCAGGTACACCTCTGGCACTCCCAGGTACCCCAGACACTCCAGGGCCCACTTCTCACATTCCTGGGTACACCTCTGACACTTCCAGGGTACTCCTCTGTCACTCCCTGATACACCTCCTAACTCTCCCAGGTACACCTCTGACACTCCCAGGTACACCTGGGCTTTGCCAGGTACCTCCAGACACTGCCAGGTACACCTCCAGACACCCAGCCAGTACACCTCAGACAATCCCAGGTACACCTCAGACACTCCAAGGTGCACCTCCCAGCCTCCCAGTACCTCTGACCTCCCAGCTACTTCACTGACATTCCGTGGTACCTCTGACACTCCCAGGTACACCGCTGACCTCCAGGGTACACCTCCTGACACTCCATGTACACCTCTGACACTCCCAGGTACACCTCTGACACTCCCAGGTACACCTCTGACCTCCCAGGTACACCTCCGACCTCCCAGGTGCTCACTGACCTCCCTGGTACCACCTGCCACTCCCAGGTGCCCTTTGAAACTCCCAGGTACACCCCAGACACTCCAGGTACCTTCCTCCTCCTAGGTACACCTCAGCACTTCTAGGTACTCATCTCTCCTCCTGATACCTCTATCTCTCTCAGGTACCCGCTGACACTCCCAGGTACACCGCTGACACTGCCAGGTACACCTCCGACACTGCCAGGTACACCTCAGACACTCCCAGGTACACCTCCAGACACTCCAGGTGCACCTCCGAGCACTCCCAAGTGCACCTCTGACACTCCCAGGCACACCTCTGACCTCCCAGGTACACCTCTGACACTCCCAGGTACTCCCACTGACACTCCCTGGTACACCCCTGACACTCCCAGGTACACCTCTGACACTCCCAGGTACACCCAGACACTCCCAGGTACACTTCTCACATTCCTAGGTACACCTCTGACACTTCTAGGTACTCCTCTGTCCTCCCTGATACCTCTAACACTCCAAGTTCTGACATGCTCAGGTACACCTTGACACTGCCAGGTACACCTCGAACACTGCCAGGTACACCTCAGACACTGCCAGGTACACCTCAGACAATGAGTACACCTCAGACACTCCAAGGTGCACCTCTGACACTCAGGTACACCTCTGACACTCCCAGGTACTCCATGTGCTCCCAGGTACACCTCTGACACTCCCAGGTACACCTTGACACTCCCAGCTACTTCACTGACATTCCGTGGTACACCTCTGACCTCCCAGGTACACCGCTGACACTGCCAGGTACACCTCCGACACTCCCAGGAACACCTCCGCTCAAGGCCACTTATCACCTCTCCCTAGGTACACCTCCGACACTCCCAGGCACCTCTGACCTCCCAGGTACACCGCTGACACTCCAGGGTACACCTCTGACACTCCCAGGTACACCTCTGACACTCCCAGGTACACCTCTGACACTCCCAGGTATACCTCTGACACTCCCAGGTACACCTCTGACACTGCCAGGTACTCCACTGACATTCCATGGTACACCTCTGACACTCCCAGGTACACGTCCGACACTCCCAGATACACCTCTGACACTCCCAGGTACAGCTCTGACACTCCCAGGTACACCTCTGACACTCCCAGGTACTCACCTGACACTCCCTGGTACACCCTGCCACTCCCAGGTACCCCTTTGAAACTCCCAGGTACACCCCAGACACTCCCAGGTACACTTCTCACACTCCTAGGTACACCTCTGACACTTCTGGGTACTCATCTGTCACTCCTGATACATCTCTAACACTCTCCAGGTACCGCTGACACTCCCAGGTACACCGCTGACACTGCCAGGTACACCTCAGACACTGCCAGGTACACCTCAGACACTGCCAGGTACACCTCAGACACTCCCAGGTACACCTCAGACCTCCAAGGTGCCTCTGACACTCCAAGTGCACCTCTGACACTCCCAGGCACCTCCCCAGCTCCAGGCCCTCTGACCTCCAGGTACTCCTGACCTCCCTGACACACACCCCAGGTACACCTCTGCACTCCCAGGTACACCCAGACACTCCCAGGTACACTTCTCTCACATTCCTGGGTACACCTCTGACACTTCAAGTACTCCTCTGTCACTCCCTGATACACCTCTAACACTCCCAGGTACACCTGACACTCCCAGGTACACCGCTGACACTGCCAGGTACACCCTCCAGACACTGCCACAGGTACACCTCAGACACTGCCAGGTGCACCTCAGACACTCAGGCACCTCAGACCTCCCAGGTGCACCTCTGACACTCCCAAGTGCACCTTTGACCTCCCAGCTACTTCACTGACATTCCTGGTACACCTCCTGACCTCCCAGGTACACCACCGCCCGGCACTCCAGGTACACCTCCCACTCCCAGGTACACCTCTGACACTCCCAGGTACCTCTGACCTCCCAGGTATACCTCTGACACTCCCAGGTACACCTCTGACACTGCCAGGTACTCCACCTGACATTCCATGGTACACCTCACACTCCCAGGTGCGTCCGGCCTCCCAGATACCTCTGACACTCCCAGGTACAGCTCTGACACTCCCAGGTACACCGCCCAGCCTCCCAGGTACTCCACTGACCTCCCTGGTACACCCTGCCACTCCCAGGTACCCTTTGACTCCCAGGTACACCCCAGACACTCCCAGGTACACTTCTCACACCTCCTAGGTACACCTCTGCACTTCTGGGTACTCATCTGTCACTCCTGATACACCTCTAACACTCTCCAGGTACACCACTGACACTGCAGGTACACCGCTGACACTGCCAGGTACACCTCAGACACTGCCAGGTACACCTCAGACACTGCCAGGTACACCTCAGACACTCCCAGGTACACCTCCAGACACTCCCAGGTGCACCTCTGACACTCCCAAGTGCACCTCTGACATCCCAGCACACCTCCTGACACTCCCAGGTACCTCTGACACTCCCAGGCCTCCACTGGCCTCCTGGTACACCTAACTCCAGGTACCTCCTGACCTCCCAGGTACACCCCAGACACTCCCAGGTACACCTCTGACACTGCCAGGTACACCTCCGACACTCCCAGGTGCCTCCGGCTCTCCAGGTACACTTCTTACACTCCCAGGTACACCTCGACACTCCCAGGTACACCTCTGACACTCCCAGGTACACCTCCGACACTCTCCAGGTACACCTCCGAGCACTCCCAGGTACACCTCTGACACTCCCAGGTACACCTCTGGCACTCCCAGTGCACCTCTCTGACACTCCCAGGTACACCTCCGACACTCCCAGGTACACCTCCGACACTCCCAGGTACACTTCTTACACTCCCAGGTACACCTCCGACACTCCCAGGTACCTCTGACACTCCCAGGTACATCTCCATCTCAGGTACACCTCTGACACCAGGTACATCCACGGACCTCCCAGGAACACTTCTCCCTCCCAGGTACACCTCCGACACTCGCAAATTTTCTGACACTCCTAGTACACCTCCGACACTCCCAGGTACACCTCTGACACTGCAGTGCACACTCAGACACTCTCCCAGGTACACTTCTCACACTCCCAGGTACCTCCGACACTCCCAGGTACACCTCTGACACTCCCAGGTACAGCTCTACACTCCCAGGTACACCTCTGACACTCCCAGGTGCTCCACTGACCTCCCTGTACACCCTGCCACTCCCAGGTGCCCTTTGAACTCCGGTACACCCCAGACACTCCCAGGTACCTTCTCACCTCCTAGGTACACCTCTGACACTTCTAGGTACTCATCTGTCCTCCCTGATACACCTCTAACACTCCCAGGTACCTCTGACCTCCCAGGTACACCATGACACTGCCAGGTACACCTCAGACACTGCCAGGTACACCTCGAACCTGCAGGTACACCTCGAACCTCCCAGGTACACCTCAGACACTCCAGGTGCACCTCTGACACTCCCAGGTACACCTCTGACACTCCCAGGTACACCACCGACACTCCCAGGTACACCTCATGCTCCCAGGTACCACCTCCCAACACTCCCAGGTACCTCTGACACTCCCAGGTACACCTCCTGACACTCCCAGGTACTTCCAAACCTCCCAGGTACCTCCGACACTCCCAGTGCCACTTCTGACATCCCAGGTACACCTCCGACACTCCCAGGTACCTCTCAACCTCCCAGGTACATCTCCGACACTCTCAGGTACCCTCTGACCTCCCAGGTACATCACCGGACACTCCCAGGTACACTTCTCCACTCCCAGGTACACCTCCGACACTCCCAGGTACACCTCTGACACTCCCAGGTACACCTGACACTCCAGGGTGCACCTCTGATACTCCCAGGTACACCTCTGACACTCCCAGGTACACCTCCGGCACTCCCAGGTACACCTCTGACACTCCCAGGTGCACTCCTGACACTCCCAGGTACTCCTGACATTCCTGGTACACTTCTGACACTCACGGTACACCTCCGACACTCCCAGGTACACCTCTGACCTCCAGGTACACCTCTGACACTCCCAGGTACTCCACTGACACTCCCAGGTACACCCCAGCCTCCCAGGTACACCTCTGACACTCCCAGGTACACCCCAGACCTCCCAGGTACACCTCTGACACTGCCAGGTACACCTCCGTCCTCCCAGGTACACCTCCGACACTCCCAGGTACACTTCTTACACTCCCAGTGCACCTCCGACACTCCCAGGTACACCTCTGACACTCCCAGGTACACCTCCGACACTCAGGTACACCTCTGACACTTCAGGTACACCTCTGACCTCCCAGGTACCTCTGGCACTCCCAGGTACACCTCTGACACTCCCAGGTACACCTCCGACACTCCAAGTGCCTCCGACACTCCCAGGTACACCTTCTTGCCTCCCAGGTACCTCCGACACTCCCAGGTACATCTCCGACACTCCCAGGTACCTCTGACACTCCCAGGTACATCCCCCAGACCTCCCAGGAACACTTCTCACACTCCCAGGTACACCTCCGACACTCCCAGGTACCTCTGACACTCCAGGTACACCTCTGACACTCCAGGGTACACCTCTGACACTCCCAGGTACACCTCCTGACACTCCCAGGTACACCTCTGACCTCCCAGGTATACCTCCTGGCTCTCCCAGGTACACCTCTGACACTGCCAGGTACTCCACTGACATTCCCTGGTACACCTCTGACCTCCCAGGTACACGTCCGACACTCCCAGATACACCTCTGGCCTCCCAGGTACAGCTCTGACACTCCCAGGTACACCCCTGACACTCCAGGTACTCCACTGACACTCCCGTGCCTGCCACTCCCAGTGCCCTTTAGACTCCCAGGTACCCCAGACACTCCCAGGTACCTTCTCACTCCCTAGGTACACCTCTGACCTTCTAGGTACTCATCTGTCCTCCTGATACCTCTAACACTCCCAGGTACCTGCCCAACCACTCCCAGGTACACCGCTGACACTGCCAGGTACACCTCGAACACTGCCAGGTACACCTCAGACACTGCCAGGTACCTCAGACACTCCCAGGTACACCTCAGACACTCCCAAGGTGCACCTCTGACACTCCAAGTGCACCTCTGGCCACTCCCAGGCACACCTCTGACACTCCCAGGTACACCTCTGACACTCCCAGGTACTCACCTGACCTCCTGGTACACCCCTGACCTCCCAGGTACCTCTGACACTCCCAGGTACACCCCAGACACTCCCAGGTACACCTCTGACACTGCCAGGTACACCTCCGACACTCCCAGGTACACCTCCGACACTCCCAGGTACACTTCTTACTCCCAGGTACACCTCCGACACTCCGCTGACTGCCAGGTACACCTCGAACACTGCCAGGTACACTGTTCTGCCAGGTACACATAGACACTCCCAGGTACTCCCACTGGCAGTCCGTGGTACACCTCACCAAGCAATCCCGGTTACCTGGGCTGTCATTACACCTCGACTTACTCCCAGGAACACCTCCCGACCTCCCAAGTGCCCACTTCTCACCTCCCAGGTACACCTCTGACACTCCCAAGGCATGCCTCTAACACTCCCAGGTACACCTCTGACACTGCCAGGTGCTCACTGACATTCCTGGAACACCTCCTGACACCCCAGGCACGTCAGACACTCCCGAATACACCTCTGGCACTCCCAGGCTGTCTGGCCTCCCAGTTACACTTCTGACACTCCCCGTGCTCCCACCTGACACTCCCTGGTACACCCCTGACACTCCCAGGTACACCTTGACACTCCCAGGTACAATTCTCCCCTCCGGTTACACCACCCCAACACTTCTAGAGTACTCCTCTGTCACTCCCCTGATACACCTCCTAACACTCCCAGGTACACCGCCCAGCTTGCTCCCAGTTACCGCTGACAACTGCCAGGTACACCTCAGACACTACACTTGCACCTCAGACACTCCAGGTACAGCTCAGGGCCTCCCAGGTGCATCTCTGACCTTTCAAGTGCACCTTTGTGCTCCCAGGCACACCTCTGGCTTGCTCCCAGGTACACCTCTGGCCTCCCAGGTGCTCCGCTGACACTCCGTGGTACACCCCTGACACTCCCAGGTACATCTCTACAGGCTTACGCCCAGGTACACCCCAGACTTGCTCCAGGTGCACTCCTCACACACTCCTGGGTACACCTCCTGACATGGGTACTCCTCTGTCACTCTGATACACCTATAACACTCCCAGGTACACAACAGCATTCCCAGGTACACCGCCCAGCTGGCTTGCTGCCAGGTACACCTCAGACAGTCTCCAGAGTACAGTTCTCACACTCACCAGGTACACCTCCGACTTGCTCCCAGGTACACCTCTGACACTCCCAGGTACCTCTGTTGGCTTGCTCCCAGGTACTCCCACTGACATTCCGTGTTTCACAACCTCCCAGGTACACCTCTGGCTCCCCTAGGTACACCTCCTGACACTTGAGTACCTCAGCACTCCCAGGTGCACCTCCTGACACTCCCAGGTACTCACCCAGCTTGCTCCCAGGTACACTTCTCCCCTCCCAGGTACACCTCCGGCTCTCCCAGGTACCTCCCCGGCCTCCCAGGTACCTCTGAAACTCCAGTACCTCCTGACACTCCCAGGTACACCTCAGACACTCCCTGGGTACACCTCCCACACTCTCAAGGTACCTCCCTCCCAGGTTCTCCTGTGACACTCCTGGTATTTCTCTGACACTCCCATTTTTTACCTCAGGCACTCCAGAGTACCTCAGACACTCCCAGGTACCTGACATTCCCAGGCACACCTCTAACCTCCAGGTACACCACTTGACACCAGGTACACCTCTGACACTCCATGTCACCTCCGGCTTGCTCCCAGGTACACTTCTGACTTGCTCCCAGGCTCACTGACACTCACTGGTACACCTGACACTCCCAGGTACCTCTGACACTCCAGGTACACCTCTGTGCTCCCAGGTACCTCAGACACTTGGGCCCACCTCCCAACCTCCCAGGTACACCCCAGACACTCCCAGGTACCTTCTCCACCTCCCTGGGTACTACCCAGCCTTCTAAATTACTCTCTGTCACTCCCTGATGCACACCTCTGCCTCCCCAGGTACACCGCTAGCCACCCCCAATTACACACTTTGGCAATGCCAGGTACACCTCAGACACTGTAAGGTACCTCATTCACTGTGGAGTACCTCAGACACTCTGGTACTCACCTGACATTCCGTGGTACACCTCTGACACTCCCAGGTACACCTTCAAACTGCTGCACCTCGGCCTCCCAGGAACACCTCCAAGCCTCCCCAGGTACCACTTCTCACCTCCCAGGCCTCCGGCTTACTCCCAGGTGCCTGCACTCCAGGTACACCTCCGACCTCCCAGGTACCTCTGACCACTCCACTGCTACACCTCCCCAACCTTGCTCCCAGGCATACCTCTGACACTCCCAGGTACCTCTGACACTGCCAGGTACTCCCACTGACATTCCCTGGTACCTCCCAACACTCCCAGGTACGTCGAACTGCTCCCAGATACCTCAGCACTCCCAGAGCCCCAGCTCTGACACTCCCAGGTACACTGGCTCCCAGGTACTCCACTGGCCTTCCTGGTACACCCCAACCTCCCAGGTACACCTCTGACACTCCCAGGTGCACCCCAGACACTCCTGGGTTACCTCTCCACACTCTCAGGCTTCTCCACCTCCCAGGTTCTCCTGTGACACTTCCTAGTATTTCTCTGACACTCTGCAGGTACACACCTCAGGCTGCTCCAGGTACACCTTAACCTCCCAGGCCCACCTCTACAAGCATTCCGAGGCACACCTCCTGACTTCAAGAGACACATGGCTGCCAGGCCACACCTCTGACACTCCATCTTTGCCCGGCCTCCCAGGTACACTCTGACACTCCCAGGTACTCACTGGCACTCCTGGTACACCCTGACACTCCAGGTACACCTCTGACCCACTCCCAGGTACCACAAGCACTCCCAGTTACACCTCCGGCCTCCCAGGTGCACCTCTGACACTCCCAGGCACCTCAGACACTCAGGTACACTCAGCTCCCAGGTACCTCGAACTCCAGTGCCCGCTTCACCTCCTGGGTACACCTCTGACTCAAGTGCCTCTGACCTCCCAGGTACACCTCCGACACTCCCAGGTACACCTCTGACACTCCAGGTACACTTTTTGCACTCCAAGGGTGCACCTCCGGCCTCCCACCTCTGACACTCCCAGGTACACCTCTGACATTCCCAGGTACACCTCTGACCTCCCAGGTGCACCTCTGACGCCTCTCCCAGGTACACCTCTGACACTCCCAGGTACACCTCTGACTTCCCAGGTACACCTCTGACACTCCCAGGTACATCTCTGACACTCCCAGGTAATCACCTGACACTCCCAGGTACCTTTGACCTCCCAGGTACTCACTGACATTCCCTGTGTACACCTCTGACACTCCCAGGTACACCTGACACTGCCAGGTACCCCTCCGACACTCCCAGGTCACTTCTCACCTCCCAGGTACCTCCTGACACTCCCAGGTACCTACATGACACTCCCAGGTACACCTCCTGCACTCCCAGGTCACATCTCTGACACTCCCAGGTCCTCACTGACACTCCTGGTACACCCCTGAGCACTCCAGGTACACCTCTGACACTCCAGCTACCTCTGATACTCCCAGGTACACCTTTGACGCTCCCAGGTACTCCTGACATTCCTGGTACACCTCTGACACTCCCAGGTACGCTGATGCCTGGGGTCCTCCGACACTCCCAAGTACCTCCGACATTCCCAGGTACACTTCTCCACTCCCAGGTACACCTCCGACACTCCCAGGTACCTCTGACACTCCCAGGTACACCTCCTGACCTCCAGGTACACCTCTGACACTCCCAGGTACCTCTGACACTCCCAGGTTGCATATCCCAACACTCCCAGGTACACCTCCGACACTCCCAGGTACACCTCCGACACTCCCAGGCACACCTCTGACACTCCCAGGTACACCTCTGACACTCCCAGGTACCTCCGACCCTCCCAGGTACACCTCCGACATCTCTGAGTACACTTCTTACACTCTAGGTACACCTCCATTCTCCCAGGTACCTCTGACCTCCCAGGTACACCTCTGACACTCCCAGGTCACCTCTGACACTCCCAGGTACACCTCTGGCCTCCCAGGTACTCCACTGACCTCCCAGGTACCTCTGACACTCCCAGGTACTCACTGACATTCTGGTACACCTCTGGCCTCCCAGGTACACCTTGACACTGCCAGGTCACCTCATGCCTCCCAAGTACACCTCCGACATTCTCCCCCAGATACACTTCTCACACTCCCAGGTACCTCCGACACTCCCAGGTACACCTGACACTCCCAGGTACACCTCTGACACTCCCAGGTACACCTCTGACCTCCCAGTACACCTCTGACCTCCCAGGTACATCCCAACACTCCCATGGTCACCTCCGACACTCCCAGGTACCTCCGACCTCCCAGGCACACCTCCGACACTCCCAGGTACACCTCTGACCTCCCAGGTACACCTCTGACACTCCCAAGTACACCTCTGACACTCCCAGGTACACCTCCTTGCCTCCCAGGGACACCTCAGACACTCCAAGGTACACCGCCCAACACTTCCAGGTACACTTCTTACACTCCAGGTACCTCCGACTCCCAGGTGCACCTCTAGCACTCCCAGGTACCTCTCTGACACTCCCAGGTACACCTCTGACACTCCCTGGTGCTCCTCCAGCCTCCCAGGTACACCTCTGCCTCCCAGGTACCTCTGACACTGCCAGGTACACCCAGACACTCCCAAGTACACTTCTCACACGCCCAGGTACCTCTGCACTCCTAGGTACTCTCTGTCACTCCCTGATACGTCTAACCTCCCAGGTACCATGACCTCCCAGGTACACGTGACAGTGCCAGGTACCTCTCAGACACTGCCAGTGCACCTCGAACTCTGCCAGGTACACCTCAGACACTCCCAGGTGCACCTCAGTCCTCCAGGTGCACCTCTGGCCTCTCAAGTGCACCTCTGACACTCCCAGGCACCTGGCACTCCGGTGCACCTCAGACACTCCCAGGTACACCGCTGACACTCCCAGTAAACCTCTCACTCCCAGGTACCTTTGACACTGCCAGGTACACCTCCGACACTGCCAGGTACACCTCCGACACTTCAGGTACACTTCTCTCCTCTCAGGTACACCTCCGACACTCCCAGGTACACCTCTCACACTCCCAGGCACCCTCGGACCTCCCAGGTACACCGCCCGACCTCTGGTACCTCCTGGCCTCCCAAGTACACCTCTGCTTCCAGGTACCTCCAACACTCCCAGGTACACTTCCGACCTCCCAGGTACTTCTTACACTCCCAGGTACACCTCCGACACTCCCAGGTACACCTCTGACACTCCCAGGTACCTCTGACCTCCCAGGTACCTCCGGCCTCCCGGTACCTTCTTACACTCCCAGGTACACCTCCGACCTCCCAGGTACACCTCTGACCTCCCAGGTAACCTCTGACCTCCCAAGTACACCTCTGACACTCCCAGGTACCTCCATCACTCCCAGGTACACCTCCGACACTCCCAGGTGCACTTCTCGCACTCTCAGGTACCTCCAGGCACTCCCAGGTACACCTCTGACACTCAGGCACACCTCCGACACTCCCAGGTACACCTCTGACACTCCCAGGTACACTCAGACACTCCCAGGTACACCTCTGACACTCCCTGGGTACACCTCCTGACCTCCCAAGTGCACCTCTGACACTCCCAGGTACACCTCCGACACTCCCAGGTACACCTCTGACACTCCCAGGTACCTTTTGCTCCCAGGTACACCTCCGACACTCCCAGGTACACCTCTGACACTCCCAGGTACACCTCTGACATTCTGTTACCTCTGGCCTCTGAGTACACCTCCTGACACTCAGGTACACCTCTGACACTCCCAGGTACCTCGACATCTCCCAGGTACCTCCTCCCACCTCCCAGGTACACCTCTGACCTCCCAGGTACTCCCTGACACTCCCAGGTACCTGTTGACCTCCCAGGTACTCACTGACATTCCCAGGTGCACCTCTGACCTCCCAGGCACCTGACACTCCCAGGTACACCTCCGACACTCCAGGTACACCTCTGACCTCCCAGGTACACCTCTGACACTCCCAGGTTACCTCTGACACTCCCAGGTGCCTCCCCAGCCTCCCAGTGCCTCTGACACTCCCAGGTGCACCTCTGACCTCCCAGGTAATCTCTGACACTCCCAGGTATCCACCCAACCTCCCAGGTACACTCCGACACTCCCAGGTACACCTCCAGCTCCTTGACACCTCTGGCCTCCCAGGTACACCTCTGACACTCCCAGGTACACCTCTGATGCTCCCAGGTACCTTTGACCTCCCAGGTGCTCCCCTGACATTCCTGGTACCTCTGACACTCCCAGGTCACCGCCCGGCCACTGCCAGGTCCACCTCCGACACTCCCAGGTACCTCCGACATTCCCAGGTACCTTCTCACCTCCCAGGTGCCTCCGACACTCCCAGGTACCTCTGACACTCCAGGTACCTCCTGGCCTCCAGGTACACCTCTGACACTCCCAGGTGCACCTCTGACTCTCCCAGGTACACCTCCCAACACTCCCAGATGCACCTCCACTCTGAGTTACCTCCGACACTCCCAGGTACACCTCTGACACTCCCAGGTACACCTGACACTCCCAGGTACACCTCCGACACTCCCAGGTACACCTCCGACCTCCCAGGTACACTTCTTACCTCCTAGGTACCTCCATTGCTCCCAGGTACCTCTGACCTCCCAGGTACACCTCTGACACTCCCAGGTACACCTCTGGCACTCCCAGGTACATCTCTGACACTCCCAGGTGCTCACCAGCACTCCCAGGTACCTTTGACACTCCCAGGTACTCTCACCAGCATTCCTGGTACACCTCTACCTCCCAGGTACACCGCTGACACTGCCAGGTCCCACCTCCGACACTCCCAAGTACACCTCCGACATTCCCAGATACACTTCTCCCCAGGTACACCTCCGACACTCCCAGGTACACCTCAGCCTCCCAGGTACCTCTGGCCTCCCAGGTACACCTCTGACACTCAAGTACACCTCTGACACTCCCAGGTACACATCCAACACTCCCACATGCACCTCCGGCACTCCCAGGTGCACCTCCGACACTCCCAGGCCTCTGCTCCCAGGTACCTCCGAACCTCCCAGGTACACCTCTGACCTCCCAGAGTACACCTCTGACACTCCCAGGTACCTCCAACACTCCCAGGGACACCTCAGACACTCCAAGGTACACCGCTGACACTTCCAGGTGCACTTCTTACACTCCCAGGTACCTCCGACCTCCCAGGTGCACCTCTAGCACCCAGGTACTCTGACTTCCAGGTACACCTCTAACACTCCCTGGTACTCCTCTGACACTCCCAGGTACACCTCTGACACTCCCAGGTACCTCTGACTGCCAGGTACACCCCAGACACTCCCAGGTACACTTCTCACACACTTGAGTACACCTCTGACACTCCTAGGTGCTCCTCTGTCACTCCCTGATACGTCTAACCTCCCAGGTACACCGCTGACTCTCCCAGGTACACGCTGACAGTGCCAGGTACACCTCGAACCTGCCAGGTACACCTCCAGACACTGCCAGGTACACCTGAACACTCCCAGGTACACCTCAGTCACTCCAAGGTGAACCTCTGACACTCTCAAGTGCACCTCTCTGACACTCCCAGGCACACCTCTGACACTCCCAGGCACCTCAGACACTCCCAGGTACACCATGACCTCCCAGGTAAACCTCTTACACTCCCAGGTACACCTTTGACACTGCCAGGTACACCTCCGACACTGCCAGGTACACCTCCGACACTTCCAGGTACACTTCTCGCACTCTCAGGTACCTCCGACACTCCCAGGTACTCTCTCACACTCCCAGGCACACCTCAAACACTCCCAGGTACACCGCTGACACTCCCAGGTACCTCCCAGCACTCCCAAGTACACCTCTGACACTTCCAGGTGCCTCCAACACTCCTGGTACCTTCCGACACTCCCAGGTACACTTCTTACACTCCTAGGTACAACTCCGACCTCCCAGGTACACCTCTGGCCTCCCAGGTACACCTCTGACACTCCCGGTACCTCCGACCTCCAGGTACCTTCTTACACTCCCAGGTCACACCTCCGACACTCCCAGGTACCTCTGACCTCCCAGGTCCACCTCTGACCTCCCGTGCACCTCTGACACTCCCAGGTACCTCAACACTCCCAGGTACCTCCCACTCCCAGGTGCACTTCTCGCACTCTCAGGTACACCTCCGACTTCGGTACACCTCTGACACTCCCGGCACACCTGAACACTCCCAGGTCACCTCTGACCTCCCAGGTACACCTCAGACACTCCCAGGTACACCATGACACTTCGGTACCTCTGACCTCCCAGTGCACACCTCCTGACCTCCCAGGTACACCTCCGACACCCAGGTACACCACACTCCTGGGTACACCTTCTTACACTCCTAGGTACACCTCCGACTCTCCCAGGTACCCCTCCTGACACTCCCGGTACACCTCTGACACTCCCAGGTACCTCTGGCCTCCCAGGTACATCTCCCAGCCTCCCAGGTACTCCACTGACACTCCAGGTACACCTTGGCCTCCCAGGCCTCACTGACATTCCCTTGTACACCTCTGACACTCCCAGGTACACCGCGCCAGCACTGCCAGGTACACCTCCGACTGCTCAGGTACCTCCTCACACTCCCAGGTACACCTCTGACCTCCCAGGTTCACTGACCTCCCAGGTCACCTCTGACACTCCGGTGCATCTCCCAGCACTCCCAGGTACTCACCCCAGCCTCCCAGGTACACCCCTACACTCCCAGGTACACCTCTGACCTCCCAGGTACACCTCCTGATACTCCCAGGTACACCTCTGACCTCCCAGGCCTCCTGACATTCCTGGTACACCTCTGACCTCCCAGGTACACCCGCTGACACTGCCAGGTCCCTCCGACACTCCCAGGTACACCTCCGACATTCCCAGGTCACACTTCTCACACTCCCAGGTGCACCTCCGACACTCCGGGTACACCTCCAGCTCCAGGTACCTCTGACCTCCCAGGTACACCTCCCAGCCTCCCAAGTACACCTCTGACCTCCCAGGTACATGCTCCCAGGTGCACCTCCGACCTCCCAGGTACCTCCGGCTCTCCCAGGCACACTCTGGCCTCCCAGGTACACCTCTGACCTCCCAGGTGCACCTCCCAACACTCCCAGGTACACCTCCGACACTCCCAGGTACACCTCTGCTGAATGCACCTCTGACCTCCCAGGTACACCTCTGACACTCCCAGGTACTCCTCTGACACTCCCAGGTACCTCCCAAGCTTGCTCCAGGTACACCTCTGACACTGCCAGGTACACCCAGACACTCCCAGGTACACTTCTCCACACGCCCAGGTACACCTCTGACACTCCTAGGTACTCCTCTGTCACTCCTGATACCGTCTAACACTCCGTGGTGCCTCCCTTGGCACTCCCAGGGTACACCGCTTGACAGTGCCAGGTACCTCGAACACGCAGGTACACCTCAGGCTGCCAGGTACACCTCCGGCACTCCCAGGTACCTCCAGTCACTCCAGGTGCACCTCTGACACTCTCAAGTGCACCTCTGACACTCCCAGGCACACCTCCGAGCCTCCCAGGTGCACCTCAGACACTCCCAGGTACACCTCTGACACTCCCAGGTAAACCTCTTACACTCCCAGGTACACCTTGACACTGCCAGGTACACCTCCGACACTGCCAGGTACACCTCCGACACTTCAGGTACACTTCTCGCACTCTCAGGTACACCTCCGACATCTCCGAATACCTCTCCACCTCCCAGGCACACCTCAGACACTCCCAGGTCACCTCTGACACTCCCAGGTACACCTCTGACGCTCCCAAGTACCTCTACACCTTGGTCCACACCTCAACATAGTGCCACTTCCGACCTCCCAGGTTGCTTCTTACCTCCCAGGTACAACTCCGACCTCCCAGTGCACCTCTGACACTCCAGGTGCACCTCCTGACCTCCCAGTGCACCTCCGACACTCCCAGTGCACTTCTTACACTCTCCCAGTGCCCTCCGACACTCAGGCACCTCCCAGCACTCCCAGGTCACCTCTGACACTCCCAGTACACCTCTGACCTCCCAGGTACACCTCCAACCTCCCAGGTACACCTCCGACACTCCCAGTGCACTTCTTGCATCTCAGGTCACCTCCGGCTCTCCCAGGTACACCTCTGACACTCCACAGGCACCTCAGACACTCCCAGGTACCTCTGGCCTCCCAGGTACCTCCAGACACTCCCAGGTACACCATGACACTTCCAGGTACACCTCTGACCTCCCAAGTGCACCTCCTGACACTCCCAGGTACACCTCCGACTCCCAGGTACACCTCCGACACTCCCTGGGTACACTTCTTACACTCCTAGGTACACCTCCGACACTCCCAGGTACACCTCTGCCTCCCAGGTACACCTCTGACACTCCCAGGTACACCTCTGACACTCCCAGGTACATCTCTGAGCACTCCCAGGTACTCCCACTGCTCCCAGGTACACCTTGACACTCCAGGTACTCACACTGACATTCCCTGGTACACCTCTGACCTCCCAGGTACCGCCCCAGCCTGCCAGGTCACCTCCGCTTGCCAGGTACACCTCCGACATTCCCAGGTACACTTCTCACACTCAGGTACACCTCCGACCTCCCAGGTACCTCTGACCTCCCAGGTACCTCTGACCTCCCAGGTACCTCGGCCTCCCAGGTACACCTCCGACACTCCCAGTGCACATCCACTGCTCCCAGGTACACCTCCGACACTCCCAGGTACACCTCCGACCTCCCAGGTACACCTCTGACACTCCCAGGTACACCTCTGGCCCTCCCAGGTGCCTCCTCTGACCTCCCAGGTGCACCTCTGACACTCCCAGGTACACCTCCTCCCACACTCCCAGGTACACCTCTGACACTCCCAGGTACCACCTGACACTCCCAGGTACCTTCTTACACTCCCAGGTACACCTCCGACACTCCCAGGTACACCTCTAGCACTCCCAGGTACCTCCTGACACTCCCAGGTACCTGCACTCCCAGGTACTCCTCTGTTGCTCCCAGGTACACCTCCGACCTCCCAGGTACACTCTCTGACACTCCCAGGTACACCTCTGACCTCTCCCAGGTACCTCCTTGACACTCCCAGGTACACCTCTGACACTCCGGGTACATCTCTGACACTCCCAGGTACTCCTCTGACACTCCTGAGGTACACCTGACGCTCCCAGGTGCATCCCAGCTACACCTCTCGATTCCCAGGTACACCTTTGACACTCCGGGTACTCCTGACATTCCTGGTACACCTCTGACACTCCCAGGTACACCCTTCGGCACTGCCAGGTCACCTCCGACACTCCCAAGTACCTCCGACATTCCCAGATGCACTTCTCACACTCCCAGGTACACCTCCAGCTCCCAGGTACACCTCTGACACTCCCAGGTACCTCTGACACTCCCAGGTACACCTCTGACACTCCCAGGTACACCTCTGACACTCCCAGGTACATCCACTCTCCCACTGCCTCCGACACTCCAGGTACACCTCCGACACTCCAGGGCACACCTCTGACCTCCCAGGTACCTCCTGACACTCCCAGGTACACCTCCAACACTCCCAGGACACCTCAGACCCTCCAAGGTACACCGCTGACACTTCCAGGTACCACTTCTTACACTCCCAGGTACACCTCCGACACTCCAGGTACACCTCTAGCACTCCCAGGTACACCTCTGAACTCCCACCTCTAACACTCCCTGGTACTCCTCTGACACTCCCAGGTACACCTCTGACCTCCCAGGTACACCTCTGACACTGCCAGGTACACCCCAGACACTCCCAGGTACCCTTCTCACACACGCCCAGGTACACCTCTGACACTCCTAGGTACTCTCTGTCACTCCCTGATACGTCTGCTGCTCCCAGGTACCTGTGACACTCCCAGGTACACCGCCCAGCAGTGCCAGGTACACCTCAGAGACTGCCCAGGTACACCTCAGACACTGCCAGGTACACCTCAGACACTCCCAGGTACCTCAGTCACTCCCAGGTGCACCTCTGACACTCTCAAGTGCACCTCTGACACTCCCAGGCACACCTCTCTGACTCCCAGGTACACCTCAGACACTCCCAGGTACACCGCTGACACCCAGGTACACTTCTCGCACTCTCCGTTACCACCTCAGACACTCCCAGGTACACCACTTCAACCTCCCAGGTACACCTCGACACTCCCAAGTACACCTCCTGACACTCCCAGGTACACCTCCGACACTCCCAGGTACACACCTCCGACACTCCCTAGGTACCTTCTTACACTCCTGAGTACACCTCCGGCTTACTCCCCAGGTACACCTCCTGACACTCCCAGGTACATCTCCTGACACTCGCAGTGCACCTCTGACACTCCCCAGGTACATCTGACGCTCTCGGGTACTCCACACTGGCCTCCCAGGTACACCTTGACACTGCAGGGTACTCCACTGAAATTCGCCCATGCACCTCTGGCCTCCAGGTGCACCTCCTGACACTGCCAGTGCACTTCTCACACTCCCAGGTACCTCCGGCCTCCCAGGCCACACCTCCTGACACTCCCAGGCATACCTCAGACACTCTCAGGTACAGCTGACACTCCTAGGTACACCTCCCAGCACTCCCAAGTGCACCTCCTGACACTCCCAGGTACCTCCGACACTCCAGTACACCTCCTGACCTCCCAGGTACACTTTTACACTCCAAGGTACACCTCCGACACTCCCAGGTACACCCCTCTGAAACTCCCAGGTACACCTCGGCATTCCCAGGCCACCTCCCCAGCCTCCCAGGTACCACCTCTGACACTCCCAGGTACACCTCCTGACACTCCCAGGTACCTCTGACACTCCCAGGTACACCTCTGACACTCCCAGGTACATCTCTGACCTCCCAGGTGCTCCTGACACTCCCAGGTACACCTTTGACCTCCCAGGTGCTCACCCAGGCATTCCCTTGTACACCTCCTGACACTCCCCAGGTACACCATGACACTGGGCCCACCTCGACCTCCCAGGTACCCTTCTCCTGCTCCCAGGTGCACCTCTGACACTCCCAGGTTCACCATGACACTCCCAGGCCCCACCTCTGTATCGTTACATCTCTGACACTCCCAGGTGCTCCACCTGACACTCCTGAGTACACCCCAACACTCCCAGGTACACCTCTGGCCTCCCAGCTACCTCTGATACTCCCAGGTACCTTGACACTCCCAGGTACTCCTGACATTCCCTGGTACACCTCTGACCTCCCAGGTACACCGCTGACACTACTTGGTCCCACCTCCAGCTTGCTCCCAAGTACACCTCCGACATTCCCAGATACTTCTACTCACACTCCAGGTACACTCCGACTTGCTCCCAGGTACACCTCCTGACGCTCCCAGGTACACCTCTGACACTCCCAGGTACACCTGACTGCTCCCAGTACACCTCTGAGCACTCCCCAGGTCAACCTCCCCGTACACCTCCGACACTCCCAGGTACACCTCCGACACTCCAGGCACACCTCCTGACCTCCCAGGTGCCTCACAACACTCCCAGGTACACCTCCAACACTCCCAGGGACACCTCCAGACACTCCCAGGTACCTCTAGCACTCCCAGATACCTCCCAGCACTCCCAGGTACACCTCCTGCTCCTGGTACTCCTCCCAGCACTCCCAGGCGCACCTCTGGCCTCCCAGGCTACCTCTGACACTGCCAGTACACCCAGAACACTGAGTACACTTCTCACACACCCAGGTACACCTCTGACACTCCTAGGTGCTCTCTGTCACTCCCTGATACGTCCTAACTTGCTCCCAGGTACACCGCCCCAACACTCCCAGGTACACCGCTGACAGTGCCAGTGCCACCTCCAGACTTGCTGCCAGGTACACCTCGAACCTGCCAGGTGCACCTCAGACACTCCCAGGTACCTCAGTCACTCAGGTGCACCTCCTGACACTCTCAAGTGCACCTCTGACACTTGAGCACCTCTGACACTCCAGGTACACCTCAGACACTCCAGGTACACCATGACACTCCCAAGGTAAACCTCTTACACTC
>NW_024713980.1:0-6144 GCF_018991925.1 Homarus americanus
CTCTGACACTCCCAGGCACACCGCTGACACTGCCAGGTAGAATCTCTGACACCATTTCAGCACATCACACCTCCAGGCACACCCCCAACTCACAGGTACATCTAACATCTCACACTACAACACTGCACACTTACCAGGTACAATCTCGTTTCTCTCGACACCCCAGGTACACCCTGACACTCCCAGGCATCTCACTTCCCAGGCACACCTCTGACACCCTGCTCTCTGACACTCCCAGGTACACTCAGACACTCCCAGGTACTCAGACTCTCCCAGGCACACCTTAGACACTCCCAGGACACCTCACATTGCCAGGCACACTCTCTGACACTCCATGCACCCTCCCAGGCATTTCTGACACCCCAGGCACTCCACAGACACTCTGGCATCCTGATTCCTCCAGGTAGCATTTTCAGACACTTCAGACACCTTTGATGACCCCAGGCACCCAGCACACCTCTCGACAGGCACACCTGCACACCCTGATAGGCCCCAGGCACACTCTGATTCCCAAGCACACCTCATTCCAGGCACACGAGACCCCAGGCATTCCGACACTCTGGTATTCCAGGCTCTGACACTCCCAGGTCCGCTCTCGAGACCCCAGGTGCAGCGTCTCCGACACCCGCTGCAACCTCCTGGTACTCTGCACACCTCTGACACCCCAGGCATTCTGACACCCCCTGGCACCATCTCCTGGCACTCTGACACTCCCAGCACCAGACACTCCCAGACACGCAGACACTCCCAGGTACACCTCAGGGGTGTAAGGGGAGGTCTGAGGTGTACCTGGGAGTGTCAGAGGTACCTGGGAGTGTTAGGGGTGTACCAGGAGTGTCAGAGGAATACCTACGAGTGTCAGGAGGTACCTGGGAGGTGGAGAGGTGTACCAGAGTATGAGAGAGGTGTACCTAGGTGTGTGTTGAGGTGTACCTGGGAGTGTCAGAAGTGCACCTGGGAGTGTCTGAGGTGTACCTGGGAGTGTCTAAGGTGTATTAGGGGAGTGACAGAGGAGAACCTAGGAGTGTCAGAGGTGTACCTGGGAGTGTCAGAGGTACCTTGGAGTATCGGAGGTGTACCTGGGAGTGTCAGAGGTGTACCTGGGAGTGTCAGAGGTGAACCTGGGAGTGTGAGATGTACCTGGGAGGTCAGAGGTGTATCTGGGAGTGTTGATGTGTACCTGGGAGTGTAGAGGTGTACCAGGAATGTCAGTGGAGCACCTGGGAGTGTCAGAGGTGTACCTGGGAGTGTCAGAGTTGTACCTGGGAGTGTCAGAGGTGTACCAGGGCGTGTCAGAGGAATACCTGGGAGTGTCAGTGGTGTAACTGGGAGTGTCAGAGGTGTACCTAGGCGTATCGGAGGTTTACCTGGGAGTGTCGTCAGGTTGTACCTGGGAGTCTCAGAGGTGTACCTGGGAGCGTGAGAAGTGTACCTGGGAGTATCAGGTGTACCAGGGGTGTCGGAGGTGTACCTGGGAGTGTCAAGGTGTACTTGGGAGTGTCAGAGGTGTACTTGGGAGTGTCAGCGGTGTACCTGGGGTGTCTGAGGTGTACCTGGGAGTGTCAGAGAAGTACCTGGGAGTGTCACAGGAGTACCTGGGTGTGTGAGAGGTGTACCTGGGAGTGTGAAGTGTACCTAGGTGTGTATGGGGTGTACCTGGGGTGTCAGAGTGTACCTGGGAGTGTCTGAGGGTGTACCTGGGAATGTCTGAGGTGTATGGGAGTGACAGAGGAGAACCTCAGGAGTGTCCAGAGGTGTACCTGGGAGTGTCAGAGGTGTACCTGGGAGTATCGGAGGTGTACCTGGGGTGTGAGAGGTGTACCTGGGGTGTCAGAGGTGTACCTCGGAGTGTCAGAGATGTACCTGGGAGTGTCAGAGGTGTATCTGGGAGTGTTGGACGTGTACCTGGGAGTGTCAGAGGTGTACCAGGGAATGTCAGTGGAGTACCTGGGAGTGTCAGAGGTGTACCTGGGAGTGTCAGAGGTGCTGGGAGGCCATGTACCTGGGAGTGTCAGAGGTGTACCTGGGAGTGTCGGAGGTGTACCTGCAGTGTCAGAAGTGTACCTGGGGTGTCTGGGGTGTACCTGGGAGTGTCTGGGGTTTACCTGGGGTCTGAGGTGTACCTGGGATTGTCAGAGGTGTTCCTGGGAGTGTCAGAGGTGTACCTGGGAGTGTCAGAAGTGTACCTGAAGTGGAGGTCTACATGGAGTGTCAGAGGTGTACCTGGCAGTGTCAGCGGTGTACCTTGGAGTGTCAGAGGTGTACCTGGGAATGTCAGAGGTGTACCCGGGAGTTTCTGAGGTACCTCAGGTGTCTGAGGTGAACCCGGGAGTGTCAGAGAAGTACCAGGAGTGTCACAGGAGAACCTGGGTCTGAGAGGTGTGCCTGAGAGGTGTGAGAGGTGTGCCTAGAACATGAAGTGAACCTGGGAGTGTCAGAGGTGTGCAGTGTCTGAGGTGTTCCCTGGAGTGTCTGACGTGTACCTGGGAGTGTATAGGGTGTACCAGGGAGTGTCAGAGGAATACCTAGGAGTGTCAGAGGTGTACCTAGGGTTTCAGGACACAGTATCATGGAGGTTTACCTGGGAATGTTGGAGTTGTACCTAACCTAACCCAACCTAACCTAACCTAACCTAACCTAACCTCTAACACTGAATATCAGTTTTTGAAAAGAAAAGCGCTTTTCCGTAGAAAAAGATAAAAATAAGTAAAATACATTGGTTTTCATCTAAAACTGAGTTTTTTCTGAGAAAAATAGTAAAACTAACTAAAATGCCACTAACCTAACCTAACCTCCTAACCTAACCTAATACCAAACCTAACCTAACCTAACCTAACCTAACCCACCAAACCTAACCTAACCTAACCTAACCTAAACCCAACCAACTACTCTAACATAACTTCTAACTTCAACCTAACCAAACCTAACCTAACATAACCTAAACTAACCTCTCTAACTTACTGAAAATCATTTTTTTGAAAAGAAATTAAGCGTTTTCCGTGAAAAGAAGATAAAAATAAGTAAAATACATTGGTTTCATCTAAAACTGAGTGGTTACGTGAAAAGAAGTAAAACTAACTACAATTCACCTAACCTAACCTAACCTAACCTAACCTAACCTAACCTAAACTAACCTAACCCAAACTAACTTAATCTAACCTAACCTAACCTAACCTAACCCACCCCAACCTAACCTAACCTAACCTAACCTAACCTAACCTAACCTAACCTAGCAACTAACCTAGCAAGCACAAGCAGCCCAAACCTAACCCAACATAACCTAACCCAACACAACCCAACCCAACCCAACCCAACCTAACCTAACCTAACCTAACCTAACCTAACCTAACCTAACCTAACCTAACCTAACCTAACCTAACCTCTAACACTGAATATCAGTGTTTTGAAAAGAAATTAAGCGTTTTCCGTGAAAAGAAGATAAAAATAAGTAAAATGCATTGGTTTTCATCTAAAACTGAGTTTTTTTCGTGAAAAATAGTAAAACTAACTAAAATGCACCTAACCTAACCTACCTTAACCTAACCCAACCTAACCCAACCCATCCCAACCCAACCCAACCTATCCTAACCTAACCTAACCTATCCTAACCTAACCTAACCTAACCTAACCTAACCTAACCTAACCTAACCTAACCTAACCTAACCTAATCGTGAAAAGAAGTAAAACTAACTTCAAAACAGAGTTCTTCAAAAGAAAACACGGCACATGTTTGAAAATATGTACAACTAACTAAAAAAGTGTTTTTGTAAGGAAATTCAACGATTTCCGTGAGTGTTTTTCGTGAAAAGAAGTAAAACTAACTAAAATTCACTTAACCTAACCTAACCTAACCTAACCTAACCCAACCCAACCTAACCTAACCTAACCTAACCTAACCTAACCTAACCTAACCTAACCCAACCAAACCTAACCTAACCTAACCTAACCTAACCTAACCTAACCTAACCTAACCTAACCTAACCTAACCTAACCTAACCTAAACCAACACAACAACAACCCAACCTAACCCCTAACCTAACCTAACCTACACCTAACCTGCTTAACCAAACCTAACCTAACCTAACCTACTTCTTCCTAACTTCTTCTTCTTATCCTAGGTTGGAAATTCAAGTAAACTAAATTAGTTAAGTGATGATTAGTACATCCCAAGTACACCTCTGATACTCCCTACTCGTCTCCCGTACACCTTTGACCTCCCAGGTACTCTTCCTGACCTCCTGGTTCACCTCTACAAACTCCAAGGTACTTCTCTGACCTCCCATAATTTTCCTCCATCTTCTGAGTACACCTCCGTGCCCAGGTACACCTCCGTACTCCCAGTACCTTTGAGACTCCTAGGTACTCAACACAACCTCCTGGCACACCCCTGACACTCCTGGTACACCTCCATATTCCCAGGTCACACCTCCAGACACTCCCAGGTACACCTAAGACACTCCCAGGCACACCTCTGACACTCCCAGGTACACCGCTGACACTGCCAGGTACCACTGACACTCCATGTACACCATCGACACTCCCAGGTACACCTCTGACCTCCCATGTACTCCACTGACACTCCATGGTCACACCCCTGACACTCCCAGGTACACCACAGACACTCCCAGAGTACCTCAGACCTCCTGGGTGCCACCTCTCACACTAGTAGGTACACCTCTCACACTCCCCAGGTTCTCCTCTGACCTCCTAGGTCTCTGACCTCCCTGTACACCTCAGACACTTCTAGGTACACCTCTCCATAGCAGGTACACCTCAGACCTACGGTGCTCCTCAGACACTCCCAGGTACACCTCAGACACTCCCAAATACACCTCTGACACTCCTAGGTACCTAAACCTCCCAGGTACACTCTGCCCCAGGTACACCTCTGGGCCTCCCAGGTGCTCCACTGACATCCAGTACTGCTCGTCACTCCTGATACACCTCTAACACTCCCCAGGTGCATTGACGCTCCATGTACACCCTTGTATTGGCAGTACCAAACACTGCCAGGTACACCTCCAGACACTCAGGTACACTCAGACACTCTTTGGTACCCCTGACACTCCCAGGTACACCTCCTCCAGGTACCTCTGACCTTCCAGGTGCCTCAGACTCCAATCTAGACCATTTCAGTGCACCAGACACTCCAGGTACACTTCTCACACTCCCAGGTACACCTCTGACACTCCCAGGTACACCTCTGACACTCATGGTACCTCTGGAACTCCAGTGCCCCTGACCTCCCAGGCACCTCTGCTCCCAGGTACACCTTTGACCTCCCAGGTGCCTCAGACATTCCCAGTGCCCCAGACACTTCTCCACACCCCCAGGTACACCTCGGCACTGCAGCGCCTAACCCTCCCTGTACACCTCAATATTCCCAATCTACAAACTCCCAGGACCGCCTCCGACACTCCCAGGTACACTCCGACACTCCCAGGTAAACCTCCGATACTCCTAGGTACCTCAGGCACTCCCCAGGTACACCTCTGACCTCCTAGGTGTTCCTCTGGCACTCTTGATATCTCACCTCCCAGGTACACCTCTGACACTCCCACGTACACCAGGTACACACGCAAATACTCCAGGCTCAGAGCCTCTAGGGGTATCAGAGGTGAGAAATGCAGATGTGCACTGAGTCCATCAGAAGTCTGAAAACCAAGAGCAGTGTCAGAGAATTGAAACCAGAGTCAGAGTGTACCAGGCGTATCGAGTTTACAGAGTGTCAGGCTGCAGATGTCAGGGCTGTACCTGAAAGCATCAAAAATGTACCGCAAGTGTCCAGGAAGTGTGCAGGTATGGAGGTGTACCAGAAAGGGACTCCAGAAGTATACCTGGGGGTACAGAATAACTGCAAGTGTCTGAACGTGTACCTGGGAGTATCAGAAGATGTGCACAAATCTCAGGAATACCTGGGACAGTGTCAGAAGTGTGCCTGGGTGTCAGAGATTCCTCAAGTTCCAGGGTGTGGGAGTGTTGAACGTGTGCCTAGGAGTGTCAGAAGTGTCCAGTATCTCAGTGGAGTACCTGCAGTGTCAGGGCAACTGGGGTATCAAAATTTGCACAGATGTCAGAATTGTACCTGAGAATTCAAATTATCCTGCGATTGTTAATGCACCAGAGTATAGGGTGTACCTGGGG
>NW_024713981.1:0-5507 GCF_018991925.1 Homarus americanus
TAATCTACTACGTTGCTTCGTTTTAATTTGCAACAGAGTTGAAAAGCCTGACTCACAAAGATATGTCGACTCAAACGGAAGCAATGCACGGATAGCTCTTTCTGCCACTTTTGGGTAGGAATCGCACATCAAGGGCCAAAATTCTGTGATTGATTTCTCATCGAACATATCTCTTGCTCCCGAATCAGTTTCCCCCCCCCCACCCTGAAAACCTGAATTCCCCCCTTGGGGGGAATTCCCCCCTGGTTGAGAACCCCTGGTGTAGATGATGATGGTGTAGATGATAATGGTGTAGATGATGATGGTGTAGATGATGATGGTGTAGATGATAATAGTGTAGGGGGCTTTTAAGAATATGAAGTGGTTATCTTGACCTTGTAATAAGACAAAAATAATTAAATTTTCTTGTTCAATGTTAATATCTGTTTTAACTTAATTTAACTTAACTTCACCTGAACTTATCCTAAATCTAATCCCACCTAACTTAATCCTAACCTAATGTGATCTAAGGTTAAGTTAGATCACCTATGGCCTAGAAAACAGTGCGTTAATGATCGAAATAAGGCAAACAGAGTATTGGGTTTTATATCTAGAAGTATAAGTAATAAGAGTGTGGAGGTCATATTGCACTAATCAGGAAGTACCTCGATTATACTGTTCAATTCTGGTGCACTTATTTATAGAATGGATATCAAATAACTGGAGTCAGTGTAGCGAAGAATAACGAAAATAATTCTGGGACTTAGAAACCTTCCATATCAAGATAGATTAAAGAAATTTAACTTGCATTCCCTACAAAGACCAAGAGTGCGGGGAGATATGATAGAAGTCTACTTCTGTAAGTTGATGTTGTTAAGGTTGTACATTGACAGTATTTGTTTGTTCCAGTATTAAGTGCGCCGCACTTGCTGGTGTTGAATGTCATTTACAGTGCATTTCCATCTTGCCCGGCCACAAAATACCTCATCTCGTTGACATATCCTTGGCCTGTACATTTTTGGGCTTCTTTTCTTATCGGTACTCTTCAACGAGCTCCCGAACGGACTGTACAAACAGGAAAAAGAAAATGATAAACAATACACAGCAGAAGACAAACAAAACTCTGTGTAGAGTTTTGTTGTCTCTACTCATTCCTGGAAGTAAGAAGGGGCTACCCTCTGCACCCTCAGACTGTGAGGAGGGGCTAGCTACCGGCGGTGAGGAGGGGCTAGCTACCGGCGGTGAGGAGGGGCTAGCTACCGGCGGTGAGGAGGGGCTAGCTACCGACGGTGAGGAGGGGCTAGTTTCTTCACCCTCCGGCGGTGAGGAGGGGCTAGCTACCGACGGTGAGGAGGGGCTAGTTTCTTCACCCTCCGGCGGTGAGGAGGGGCTAGCTACCGGCGGTGAGGAGGGGCTAGTTTCTTCACCCTCCGGCGGTGAGGAGGGGCTACTCTCTGCACCCTCAGACTGTGAGGAGGGGCTAGCTTTCGGCGATGAGGAGGGGCTAGCTACCGGCGGTGAGGAGGGGCTAGCTACCGACGGTGAGGAGGGGCTAGCTACCGACGGTGAGGAGGGGCTAGTTTCTTCACCCTCCGGCGGTGAGGAGGGGCTAGCTACCGACGGTGAGGAGGGGCTAGTTTCTTCACCCTCCGGCGGTGAGGAGGGGCTAGCTACCGGCGGTGAGGAGGGGCTAGTTTCTTCACCCTCCGGCGGTGAGGAGGGGCTACTCTCTGCACCCTCAGACTGTGAGGAGGGGCTAGCTTTCGGCGATGAGGAGGGGCTAGCTACCGGCGGTGAGGAGGGGCTAGCTACCGACGGTGAGGAGGGGCTAGTTTCTTCACCCTCCGGCGGTGAGGGGCTAGCTACCGACGGTGAGGAGGGGCTAGTTTCTTCACCCTCCGGCGGTGAGGAGGGGCTAGCTACCGACGGTGAGGAGGGGCTAGTTTCTTCACCCTCCGGCGGTGAGGAGGGGCTAGCTACCGGCGGTGAGGAGGGGCTACCCTCTGCACCCCCCGACTGTGAGGAGGGGCTAGCTACCGGCGGTGAGGAGGGGCTAGTTTCTGCACCCACCGGCGGTGAGGAGGGGCTAGCTACCGGCGGTGAGGAGGGGCTAGTTTCTGCACCCACCGGCGGTGAGGAGGGGCTAGTTTCTTCACCCTCCGGCGGTGAGGAGGGGCTACTCTCTGCACCCTCCGACTGTGAGGAGGGGCTAGCTACCGGCGGTGAGGAGGGGCTACTCTCTGCCCCTCCGACTGTGAGGAGGAGCTAGCTACCGGCGGTGAGGAGGGCTGGTTCTTCACCCTCCGACTGTGAGGAGGGCTAGCTCGGCAGTGAGGAGGGCTAGTTCTTCACCCTCCGTCAGTGATGAGGGGCACTCTCTCTGCACCCTCCGTCAGTGATGAGGGCTACTCTCTGCACCCTCCGTCAGTGATGAGGGCTACTCTCTGCACCCTCCGTCAGTGATGAGGGGCTGCCTCTCTGCCCTCCGTCAGTGATGAGGCTACTCTCTGCACCCTCCGTCGGTGATGAGGGGCTGCTCTCTGCACCCTCCGTCAGTGATGAGGCTGCTCTCTGCACCCTCCGTCAGTGATGAGGGCTACTCTCTGCACCCTCCGTCAGTGATGAGGGGCTGCTCTGCACCCTCCGTCAGTGATGAGGGGCTGCTCTCTGCACCCTCCAGCGTGAGGAAGGGTCTACCTTTCACCAGTGAAGGATACCTTGCTCACCCTGCGGACGTGATTATTTTGACAACCCTCCTCTGGTAAATAGAGTGGGATCAACTTGCAGCCAAACATTTTAGCGATATCGTTCCTCTCTTAAATGTTAGGTGATAGGACGTCCATATGTGGAGTTATCGAAACTACACCTTGCTCGAATTGAGGTGCAACTTCTGGGGTATCCCATCAAGTGTATTATGAAAACAACAGATATCAGACAAGGTCTCGTCATAACTCGCGCTCTACGATGATATAGTATTTTGGAACAACCTGCTAGTCTTATTAGCAAAGGCTCCTATAGATATAGAGTCAGGATTGGAACTGTGAAAATGTTGAGTGTAGATGATGATAGTGTAGATCTACACTATTATCCATCTACATTAATATCAAATTATCTACACTATTATCATCTACACTATTATCATCTACACGATCATCATCTACACTATTATCATCTACACGATCATCTACACTATTATCATCTTCACTATCATCTACACTATCATCTTCTACACGATCATCATCTACACTATTATCATCTACACTATTATCATCTACACTATTATCATCTACACTATTATCATCTACACCATCATCATCTACACCATTATCATCTTCACCATCATCATCTACACCAGGGGTTCTCAACCAGGGGGGAATTCCCCCCAGGGGGGGAATTCAGGTTTTCAGGGGGGGGGGGAAACTGATTCGGGAGCAAGAGATATGTTCAATGAGAAATCAATCACAGAATTTTGGCCCTTGATGTGCGATTCCTACCCAAAAGTGGCAGAAAGAGCTATCTGTGCATTGCTTCCGTTTGTGTCGACATATCTTTGTGAGTCAGGCTTTTCAACTCTGTTGCAAATTAAAACGAAGCAACGTAGTAGATTAGAGATAGAAAATGACCTGCGTTGTGCCGTTTCAAGCACTCCTCCGCGTATCCCAGAATTGGCGAAGAAAAAACAATCACAGGTTTCTCATTGACTGTAATCTTCATCTGAATAAAATTAATTACAAATTTACAATATCCTGGTATTCTATTGAACTTTTTGTTTATTGCATTATGCTTCAGTTTGGTCTGTTAAGTAATTCATTATAAATATAAAAAAAACTATTTTACTTTTATTCAAGTTTTAAAAATCCATCAACATTTTCAATTGGCATTTAATTTGTAAAACTCCACTATAAAAATAATCCCTGTAAAATTGTAAATGTATATGTACTAATATGGAAAAAATAAAGGATTTTCAGTATTATATGCATATTATTTGGAATGCACTTATTGAGGCAGACAATCTTGGAAAGGAGGGGGGAATGACATTCTGACATATGGTGAAAGGGGTGCATGGGGCAAACAAGGTTGAGAACCACTGTCTTAGCGTTATGTAATAGAAAATCTGGTTTTAGTGGCAGGTTAGGTTAGGTTAGGTTAGGTCATTTGTGTTTATTACATCCCAATGCTCGAATGTGATGACGGTATATGAGGAACAGACACATCAATTCTATAATACAAAAGTGATGAATATTGGTTAGGTTTTCCCGTCTGGTTCTCGAGTGAATGTTGGCTCCGTCAATTGGTCAGGTTAGTAGTGAGTGGTTGTAGCCTCTAACCTGACCCTGACCTTAAGACCACAGTCACGAAATGTTGAACTATTTTGCAAAGTTTGTTTGTGGTGTGTGTGTGAGTGTGTGTGTGTGAGTGTGTGTTTGCTTGTTTATCGCTGAACAGGTAACTCGCATTGTGTTTGTTAGGTGAACATCCATAAGAACACTTCGCCCTTTAAGTTTCAAAAATTTTCAATGTGATTCATCAATTTGTTTCATTTATCTCGATTTACGATTTTAGTCCAGTGATGGCTTGTGAATAATAGTTACGGAATCTCATGTATCAAGGTAATGATATCCCAATTGTCTAATAAAGTAATGAGTATTTGGAGGTGTTGAATGAGGTAATAAGCTCTTGAAGTGTTTGATGATTTAATAAGTTAATTGCGGTTCTGTTTAGCCTGAGTGAATTTAAGATGCATCTTCTCCACTCACTTGTCAATAAATATTGAATTAGTAAATCTTCGAGTATCACCACTCTGCTCCTTCTTAACATTGGTTCCCAGAAAATAATACTTACTCACGTGCCTAGACATCTACCACACTACCCAACAACTTTCCATGAGTTAGGTTATATAATGAAAAGTCTGGGTGGTGGCAGCTACCCTTTGTAAGTATAAAAAGAGTTGTACAAAGAATAACATGGTTCCCCAGACTAACCCATGTATAAGAATAGACATATAACAAAGTATACTTCAGAAAGGTAGGAACATTGAAACTGAGAATATATATATATATATGAAAGGAAATGAAAGAAAGAACATTGACTTGGAAAACATAAGCAGAGAAGCATACGAGTTACTTATATAAGAATATAAGGTATATAGAGATAAAGAGCATATAAGAATAGCTGGATGGTAAATTATTGAAAAGAGTAAACTCGGCCCAGGATTACCCTTTGTTACGTTCTACCACTGATGACTATTGACGTGTCCACGTGTTGACCCATGTATGGTAATTGGTGTAGGGGGAGGGATGCCACTTAGGAGTTTACTGTATATTTATTGTTTCTGGAGAGAGAGAGAGGAGGGAAAAGTCGAGAGGATGAATCAGAGAGCAGCAGAGGGAGAATGAAAGAGAGACAGGAGAAAGGAGAGAGAGAGAAAAGTGAAAGAAGGAAAAAGAAAGAGGGAAAAGAGGAAGAAGGAAAAATAGAGAGAGAGAGAGAGAGAGAGGATCACATAATTGAAAAGACAGAAGGACAGA
>NW_024713982.1:0-5575 GCF_018991925.1 Homarus americanus
TACAGAATATACATACACCTACCTCCGCTATATAAGACCTGACCTCGTGGTGACCTACCTCTTTCTACCTACAGCCAGTCTTCAAGTAACACCTCCTCCTCCTCCTCCTGTTAGGAGTATCATTTATCTGCAGTATTTTGCCGTCATTCTGTCCCATTGCTTGATACCAGATCTACAATGTACCCATGTGTCATAACCCTCGAGCCACGCTACCAAAGGTCAGAGGTTATGGAGTAACTATATGAAACGAAATAACTAGACAAAACTAATGGAGAAAATAAATTAAGTAAGAAATTAAGAGGAAACCAGGTTGAAGAGTTTAAAAGTTAACTACCATGGTATAAATAAAAAAGAAAAGGAGAAACGCAGCTCTTATAATACCGACTTTGATATTATAACTATACACACACAAAAACAAAACAATTTAATTCTAATCTGAAAAAATATAAAATTATAAAATATATAAACATATCAAGAATACATACTCATTTACAGTACGTCCAGCAGGGATGTACAGCTCATTTAGTAATTGGTTGTTAAGGGTAGTTCTATCCTACATACAACCGCTCTCAGCAAGTCTATTTTATTTCTAACGCTCCTACTGTTTGTATAGTATACTGTACATTTAAACTTACACTTCCCTGGTCCTGTTTTACCCCTTGTCCTGAGTAACCAATTCTACTGCCCAGGACCTGCTTTTTTTCACTCCCATTTACCCTGACCTTTCTCTACTGTGTGTGTAGATGTATATTAAGAAAATACCCTTCATAGGACTGGTGACAGTATCCCAGTCAATACACGTAAATGATGCTGGCAGTAGACTCACCAGAAGTAGATGATGCAGTAGAGGGAAGGCAAGGCGTAGGCAAACTGGAGCCACTTCCAAGGACGCACCAGATAGGCTATACCAGGGGTTATCATGTATCCTATGGCCCACGGTATTGCTACAAGGCAACCCACTGCTGCTCGGTATTTGGCAGCGCACGTCTCCATCACTGATGGGGAAAGTGGGTTACAGTCCCTTCTGGACAAGACAAAAACAGGACAAACGAACTATGAGTCTCAACCTAACTCACCTATCTTAACCATACCTAACTGAACTTATCAAGAAAATTCGGTCAGGTTCACACCACACTATTAATTACAGCGAAATAACTCTCTCTCTCTCATTTTTTTTTTATTGGGCGCCCCCTATACATCCTTGTGTAAGGTGAAGCGCAGAAGCGTTTACAGCGCCCAACAGGGAGGCATCCTAAGTTCATGCTTGCCTTATGAGTTAAAGGCATAGAAACCTGAAGAATCAAGGGCATAGAAGCCTGAAGAGTCAATGGTTTATGTCTAAGCAAGTTATTGGAAGCTCCAAAAATTTGTCCCTGAATATGAATTCGCAACTTTTGATTTACAGCAGGTACCTACTTTACTGCTCGGTGAACAGGGACCAAAGGGACGAGGAAGAGTGTCCAAACAACTTCCACCGACCCGAGAATCGAACCAGTAACATCTTGCTTGCAATGCAAGAGCTGTACCGCTCTACCACCAGCGCCCCCTCTCTCTTTATGTATATATATATATATATATATATATATATATATATATATATATATATATATATATATATATATATATATATATATATATATATATATATATATATATATATATATATATATATATATATATTTCTCATTTAGTGCTGACCACTTCACGTTACTCACAAAGTACTTCTTGTAGCAGAAGCAATACTCACTTACTCCAACATACATGTCACCGATTATATAATGATCCACGTGTATCGTAGGTCTTGTGGCTGACAGTTTTTTTTACGCTTTAACTATTTCCTAACATTATTAGCTGCTTCAACACCTCATTCCTTAGTACGTGCCTCAGAATGCTAAATAGACAGTATTAGTTACATAACACTCTTATTGTCAACCACTGTCTGGCCAAGGAAGTAGGACAGACAGAGTTTGCAAAACTTGAACTTTCAACACCTGTCTCAGGAGCCACAAAATATGGATCATGCAACACTCGTGCTATCAACACCTGCCTCAGGAAACCATCTGGAAAACAAACATACCAAACAAGAAGATCCCAAGATACGTCCGGCGTCAGTGGCGGAGACAAGGGAGCGAGAATATAAACCTCGACAGTGGGCGAGGCAGCAGCCAATAGGCTAGCTAGGATGTTGATAACCACACACACCAGCACTATTGGACGACGTCCAAGCCTGTGTACCAAAAGCGAGATATTAGTTTTCCTTGGGAAGGATGTATATGCCCTAATGAGATATAATTAGACATATTTTAAATAGTACAACCGTTCAAGATTGTGGTGGTAATTTTATATGATTGGTGAGCTAAGTGTGCCTCTGTGGTGAACTTAAACATAAAATTGAATAGTACTCTCAAGATGATGATAATACAGCAACTTGCAAATTTAAGCGGCCACCTGTACCCATGAGGATATAAACTAAACATAAATGTTAAGAGATACCTGAGGAATTTCGACAATACTATTTGTAAGGGCTGAAAAACCTACCACTGGAACATAACCTGACATGAAGAAAGAGTGTCGTGGAGACTTTTGAAGTTGTGTTTGATGCATGGATGAACAAATAAGTCCTTGATGGGGATATAATCACAAATTATGTAAATCTGTACATCTGTGTTCGTATACATGTTGCATACAACAATCTCCTGTTTTCAGAAGAATAATCTTAGGTATATCTAAATTATATATTCTTAAAGGTGGTTAAAATTCCTCTTTGGCTTAATAAGTTAGAGCATCCCCAATATTAACAACACCAGTGGGGCGTTAGTTACGGGAGTACCGACATTAATGGCATCCCTGAGTTACAACGTGCTTTTTGGGCTGCCAACACTCGCCTATGGAGCTGCCAACACTGAATTACTGGGCTGCTAAAACTGACTTACAGAGCTGCCAACACTGAGCTACAAGGCTTTCAACAACGCAGAGCTACCAACATGAAGTTACAGGGTTGCCAACTATCACAACCCTCTCCATCTTGCCCAAGCTTACCCCAATAGTCACAGCTGAACAACAGTGATATACTGCTATGGCTAGCTTTAAGTAGGGTAGGCTGTAATGGCCCTTGTTTCTTAAACAGAAGTATTATATAAATGGGTTAATTACATTTGATTTATATGCAGAGTCATCCCCTGTAACTTTCCACTGGCTATGAGGTGACATGTTCAATGCACGTGATAAGGTGTGCCACAGGAAGCTGCATCATATTATGCTGAGTAAAGGCATAAAGTAGCCGGCTCCTGGCCACCTAAAAGGGCAGTAAGTTGATATCCTTGACTAAAGGAAGACGTTATTTGAGAGCCGCAGTGGATGGCTCCGTCTTCCCTCGAGGGAGGGCGAAGTCCCAATTCCGTTCTCCCTCGATGGGTCACAACTTAATATCAAACGGACGTTGATTCACGTCTACTGTATTTACATAGACGCCGTCCCTTTCTCACCACACTCATAAATAGTAGAACTTACGGTTGATCTACACTCAGGAATTATACAAATAATACTTTTTAATAAAAGAAGAAACTTCAATTGGGTTTCGTTACTAAAACCAAATATAATAAATATGTGAGCCAACCTGGTTAACTTTGAATTAACCAACTGGTTCAAGACGTCATGAAATTCTCTTCAGGTATTTCCCAAACTCTCAGTCTTGGCTGATGAATGAAATCCTGGGTGAAAGGGACCAACCGAAACACCTCGGTAAATCTACCCTATTTACATATTTACAAATAAAATGTACAAGACTTAATATAAATGCACTTCTTCCCTAATTGGGAGAACAGCATAGGCACCAATGACTCGCACCTAACATTCCCTGGCAAAGGTGTCCTGACCCAGGCCGGCTCAGTAAGATCCGCTCATTGGTGTATATGTTGGGCTGTACACAGATGAACGATATTTGGTTCACAGGCTTACATTAACTACAATAAGGTTTGAGGCAAGTTTTTAATGGGAGAAGGTTGAGAATATTATGAGAACACAATGTTAATTAAATATGAGCTAAATTAAATTTTATAACCATGAGAACACAAGCACCAACTGGCAACCTGGCAACTCAAGCAGCCACACCTATTCCCTTGGTTGGGTCATGACCACCTCATTCCTGTACAATGGAATACTGACCGCTATCTGGGGTGCCACATGATCTTAAAGCTCAGATAATAACAGGAAAATCCTCACATTATGAAGAGGGGAAAAGCATGGCCCATAGATATTATAGATATAGACATAGATATATAAATACAAAGCACATTTATGCAGCACTGACTACCAGAACTATCAACAGTGAGTTCCAGGGCTGCCAACACTGACTAATAGAACTGCCAACACTGATTTACGTAGATGCCGTCACTGACTACCAGAACTATCAACAGTGAGTTACAGGGCTGCCAACACTGACTAATAGAACTGCCAACACTGATTTACGTAGATGCCATCACTGACTAACAGAACTCCCAACACTGAGTTACAGGGCTGCCAACACTGACCAATAGAACTGCCAACACTTACGCATCAATAAGGTAGCCAAAGAGAAGATAAGCGACGATCTTGCCTCCCTGCATCACGGCCTGGGTGGTAGAGTAGAGCACCCGACGCTCACACACCAGGTCCCACTGTTGCACCCACGCCCGGCCAAAGAAAGATACACACAAATGGAAAGACTGGAATTAAACTTTCAAAGAAGAATAAGTTTTGTTGATAATTACTAGCTTGCCTCTAGCTGGGTATATTTATAAAGGTAAATGTCTCCCTATTCACCCTTGGCTTTACTGTGTAATCTGTCAAATACAGCTTTAGTTCATGTTAATAACCTAAATAGGAATAAGTTCAAATAGGGTAGCTAAAAACCCACTACAGTGAAATAACCTAAACTAGTCAAATCAAAAATGCTGTAGTGGACGTCTCCCCTACAAACTGCTATCGCATTCCAATGTGCCGCCTTCAGTAAGAACCAACCAGATGTTACCGTATTTAGCAACGGAACCAGTCACCGGGGACTTTCTGGGTTTTCCCAACATGATTCATAGAGGACTGGCGGCTGCTGCGGTGTATAAGGTCTCTCCATTGAGAACTGATTCTGACCATTCTTCTTGAACAAGCAACACCTCCTCCTGCTGGCCTGGCTGCCTTAGCCTCCGCCTGCCTGGCAGTCCTGCCCCGCCAGCGAGCATGGCGACCCACCAGCTGTCCTTCTGAGCTTCCTCACCAACCAACTCTCATTCTGCCCATCTTCCTGAACAAGCAACACCTCCTCCCAGCAAGCTCCTAGCTGTCCAGCATTCATTCAACCAGGAGGCCAGCAACAGGCAACATCTTCTCTAAACGAAGCTCCTGCACATCTACCCTTCAACAAGCTACTCACCTAACGTCTCTACTGGCCAGCTCCTCACTACACGGCACCTCCAGCACCAGACTGTCTATCATATAACTATATTATACAAGAAAACCACATTAGAGTTTCCTTCCATCCTGAGTGCTAGACGACATTAATATCTCGATACCCCTACAATGCGCTTACCCAAAATAAAGTCAC
>NW_024713983.1:0-15843 GCF_018991925.1 Homarus americanus
GGTGCCCGGCCCTCACACTCCGGGTCATGTTACTGAAGGGGTGCCCGGCCCTCACACCCCGGGTCATGTCAAGGAAGGGGTGCCCTGCCCTCACACCCTGGGTCATGGCACTGATGAGGTGCCCGGCCCTCACAACCCCTGGCCATGGCACTGACGGTTTGCCCGGCCCTCACACCCCTGTTCATGTACCTAAAGTGGTTCCCGGCCCTCACACCCCGATTCATGGCACTGAAAGGGTGCCTGGCCCTCACAGCCCGGGCCATGGTGCTGGATGGGTGTCAGGCCCTGACACACCCGGGTCATGACACTGAAGGGGTGCCCGGCCCTCACACCCCCAGGCCATGGTGCTGGAGGGGTGCCCGGCCCTCACACCCCTGGTCATGGCACTGATGAGGTGCCCGGCCGTCACACCCCTGGCCATGGCACTGAAGGTTTGGCCGGCCCTCACACCCCTGGTCATGTACCTAATTTGCTGCCCGGCCCTCACACCCCGTTTCATGGCACTGGTAGGGTGCCCGGCCCTCACACCCCGGGCCATCGTGCTGGAGGGCTGTCAGGTCCCCGGATACACCCAGGTCATGACACTAAGGGGTGCCTTCCGGCCCTCACACCCTAGGCCATGGTGCTGGAGGGGTGCTCTGGCCCTCACACCCCGGGTCATGGTGCTGGAGGGGCCCGGCCCTGACAACCCGGGTCATGTGAAGGGGTGCCCGGCCCTCACACCCAGGTTCATGACACTGAAAGGGTATCCGGCCCTCACACCCCGGGTCATGTCAGTGAAGGGGTGCCCGGCCCTCACTCTCCGGGTCATGGCACTGAAGGGGAGCCCGGCCCTCACACCCCGGGTCATGGCACTGAAGGGATGCCCGGCCCTCACACCCCTGGTCATGGCACCTCGCTGTGCCCGGCCCTCACACCCCTGGTCATAGACATAAACGGGTGCCCGGGCCTCACACCCCGGGTCATGTCACTGAAAGGGTGCCCGGCTCTCACACCCCGGGTCTTGTCACTGAAGGTGTGCCCAGCTCTCACACTCCGGGTGCCCAACTCTCCTCCTGGTGCGGCTGGGGTTTGCTGGCCTCACACCCCGGGTCATGGTGCTGAAGGGGTGCGAGGCCCTTACACCCCGGGTCATGTGAAAGGGTGCCCGGCCCTCACACCCCAGTTCATAACACTGTAGGGATGCGCTGCCCCCACACCCCGTTTCATGTCACTGAAGGGGTGCCCGGCCCTAAAACCCCGGTTCATGTCACTTATGGGGTGCCAGGCCCTCACACTCCGGGTCATGGTGCTGGAGGGGTGCCCAGCCCTGACACCCCGGGTCTTGTGAAGGGGTGCCCTACCCTCACACCCTGGTTCAAAGCAATGTATGGGTGCCCAGCACTCACACCCCGTTTCATGGCACTTAAGGGGTGCCCGGCCCACACACCCCGGGTCATGGCACTGATGAGGTGCCCGGCCCTCACACCCCTGGCCATGGCACTGTAGCTTTGCCCGGCCCTCACACCTCGTGTCATGTGAAGGGGTGCCCGGCCCTCACACCCCGGTTTATAGCTCTGTAGGGGTGCTCAGCTCTCACACACCGGGTCATGGCACTGAAGGGGTGGCTGGCGCTCACACCCCGGGTCATGGTGCTGAAGGTGTGTCCGGCCCTTACACCCCGGGTCATGTGAAGCGGTGCCCGGCCCTCACACCCTGGTTCGTAACACTGTAGAGATGCCCTGCCCCCACACCCCGTTTCATGTCACTGAAAGGGTGCCCGGCCCTCACACCCCGGGTCATGTCACTTGAGGGGTGCCCAGCCCTCACACACCGGGTAATGGCACAGATGAGGTGCCCGGCCATCACACCCCTGGCCATGGCACTGAAGGTTTGCCCGGCCCTCACACCCCTAGTCATGTACCTAACGTGGTGTCCGGCCCTCACACCCCGATTCATGGCACTGAAAGGGTGCCCGGCCCTCACACCCCGGGCCATGGTGCTGGAGGGGTGTCAGGCCCTGACACACCCGGGTAATGACACTAAAGGGGGGCCCGGCCCTCACACCCCAGGCCATGATGCTGGAGGGGTGCCCGGCCCTCACACCCCGGGTCATGTAACTGAACGGGTGCCCGGCCCTCACACCCGGGGTCATGTCACTGAAGGGGTGTCCAGCTCTCACAGTCCGGGTCATGGCACTGAAGGGGTGCCTGGCCCTTACACCCCGGGTCATGGTGCTGAAGGGGTACCCGGCCCTTACACCCCGGTTCATGTGAAGGGGTGCCCGGCACTCACACCCCGGTTCGTAACACTGTAGGGGTGCCATGCCCCCACACCCCATTTGATGGCAATGAAGGGGTGCCCGGCCCTAACACCCCGGTTCATGTCACTTATGGGGTGCCCGGCCCTAACACCCCGGGTCATGGCACCGAAAGGGTGCTCGGCCCACACACTCCGGGTCATGTCATTGAAGGGGTGCCCGGCCCTCACACCCCGGTTCACAGTACTGTAGGGGTGCCCGGCCCTCACACCCCGCTTCATGGCACTGAAGGTGTGCCCGGCCCTCACACCCCGGCTTATGGCACTGAAGCGGTGCCCGACCGTCACACCCGTGGCCATGGCACTCCAAGTGTGCCCGGCCCTCACACCCCTGGTCATTGACATAAACGGGTGCCCGGCCCTCACACCCCGGGTCATAGCACTGAAGGGGTGCCCGGCCCTCACTCTCCGGGTCATGGTGCTGGAGGGATGCCCGGCCCTCACACCCCGATTCATGGCACTGGCCGGCCTGCACCTCGGTTGTAGCACTGAAGAAGGGTGCCCAGCCCACCCGGTTCATGGCACTGAGGTGCAGCCCTCCACCCCGGGTGTGGCACCGAAGGGGTGCATAGCCCTCACACCCCGGGTCATGGTGCTGAAGGGGTGCCCAGCCCTCACACCCCCGGGTCGTGGTGATGAAGGGTGCCCACCCTCACACCCTGGGTCAAGGTGCTGAAAGGGTGCCCGGCCCTCACACCCTCGGTCATGTCACTGAAGGGGTGCCCGGCCCTCACACCCCGGGTCATGTTACTGAAGGGGTGTCGGGCCCTCACACCCCGGGTCATGTCAAGGAAGGGGTGCCCGGCCCTCACACCCCGGGTCATGGCACTGATGAGGTGCCCGGCCCTCACAACCCCTGGCCATGGCACTGAAGGTTTGCCCGGCCCTCACACCCCTGGTCATGTACCTAAAGTGGTTCCCGGCCCTCACACCCCGATTCATGGCACTGAAAGGGTGCCTGGCTCTCACAGCCCGGGCCATGGTGCTGGAGGGGTGTCAGGCCCTGACACACCCGGGTCACGACACTGAAGGGGTGCCCGGCCCTCACACCTCCAGGCCATGGTGCTGGAGGGGTGCCCGACCCTCACACCCCCGGTGATGGCACTGATGAGGTGCCCGGCCGTCACACCCCTGGCCATGGCACTGAAGGTTTGGCCGGCCCTCACACCCCTGGTCATGTACCTAATTTGGTGCCCGGCCCTCACACCCCGTTTCATAGCACTGGAAGGGTGCCCGGCCCTCAAACCCCGGGCCATCGTGCTGGAGGGCTGTCAGGCCCTGATACACCCAGGTCATGACACTGAAGGGGTGCCCGGCCCTCACCCCAGGCCATGGTGCTGGAGGGTGCCCTGCCCTCACACCCCGGGTGCTGTCACCCGAGGTTCCGGCCCTCACACTCCCGGTTCATGGCACTGAAGGGGTGCCTAGCCCTCACACCCCGGGTCATCGTGCTGGAGGGGCGCCCTGCCCTCACACCCCGGGTCATGTCACTGAAAGGGTGCCCGGCCCTCACACTCCGGGTCATGGCACTGAAGGGGTGCCTGGCCCTCACACCCCGGGTCATGGTGCTGGAGGGGTGCCCGGCCCTGACAACCTGGGTCATGTGAAGGGGTGCCTGGCCCTCACATCCAGGTTCATGACACTGAAAGGGTATCCGGCCCTCACACCCCGGGTCATGTCACTGAAGGGGTGACCGGCCCTCACTCTCCGGGTCATGGCACTGAAAGGGAGCCCGGCCCTCACACCCCGGGTCATGGCACTGAAGGGATGCCCGGCCCTCACATCCCGGGACATAGTGCTCAAGGGGTGCCCGGCCCTCACACCCCGGGTCATGTCACTGAAAGGGTGCCCGGCCCTCACACCCCGGGTCATGTCACTGAAGGGGTGCCCAGCTCTAACACTCCGGGTCATGGCACTGAAGGGGAGCCCGGCCCTCACACCCCGGGTCATGGTGTTGAAGGGGTGCCCGGCCGTCACACCCCGGCTCATAACACTGTAGGGGTGTTCTGCTCCCACACACCGTTTCATGACACTGAAGGGGTGCCTGGCCCTAACACCAGGGTTCCTGTCACTTATGGGGTGCCCGGCCCTCACACCCTGGGTCATGTCACTGAAGGGGTGCCCGGCCCTCACACTCCGGGTCATGGCGCAGATAGGGGCCAGCCCTCACACCCATGTCATGGCACTGAAGGGGTGCCACCCTCACACCCTGGGTCAAGGTGCTGAAGGGGTGCCCGGCCCTCACACCCTGGGTCATGTCACTGTAGGGGTGCCCGGCCCTCACACCCCGGGTCATGTTACTGAAGGGGTGCCCGGCCCTCACACCCCGGCTCATAACACTGTAGGGGTGTTCTGCTCCCACACACCGTTTCATGACACTGAAGGGGTGCCTGGCCCTAACACCAGGGTTCCTGTCACTTATGGGGTGCCCGGCCCTCACACCCTGGGTCATGTCACTAAAGGGGTGCCCGGCCCTCACACTCCGGGTCATGGCACTGAATGGGAGCCCGGCCCTCACACCCCGTGTCATGGCACTGAAGGGGTGCCCACCCTCACACCCTGGGTCAAGGTGCTGAAGGGGTGCCCGGCCCTCACACCCTGGGTCATGTCACTGAAGGGGTGCCCGGCCCTCACACCCCGGGTCATGTTACTGAAGGGGTGCCCGGCCCTCACACCCCGGGTCATGTCAAGGAAGGGGTGCCCGGCCCTCACACCCCGGGTCATGGCACTGTTGAGGTGCCCGGCCCTCACAACCCCTGGCCATGGCATTGATGGTTTGCCCGGCCCTCACACCCCTGGTCATGTACCTAAAGTGGTTCCCGGCCCTCACTCCCCGATTCATGGCACTGAAAGGGTGCCTGGCCCTCACAGCCCGGGCCATGGTGCTGGAGGGGTGCCCACCTCCACACCCCGGGTCATGTCACTGAAAGGTGCCCGGCCCTCACACTCAGGTCATGGCACTGAAGGGGTGCCTGGCCCCTCACACCCCCAGGTCGCGGGTGCTGGAGGGGTGCCCTTCAACAACCCGGGTCATGTGAAGGGGTGCCCCAGCCTCACCCAGGTTCATGACACTGAGAAAGGGTATCGGCCCTCCACCCCAGGTCATGTCAGGGAAGGGGTGCCTGGCCCTCACCCCGGGTCATGGCACTGAAGGTGCCAACCCTCATCCCAGGGCATAGTGCTCAGGGGTGCCCGGCCCTCCACCCCAGGTCACTGAAAGGGTGCCCTGCCCTCACACCCCAGGTTATATCACTGAAGGGGTGCCCAGCTCTAACACTCCGGGTCATGGCACTGAAGGGGAGCCCGGCCCTCACACCCCGGGTCATGGCACTGAAGGGGTGCCTGGCCCTCACACCCTGGGTCATGTCACTGAAGGGGTGTCCAGCTCTCACAGTCCGGGTCATGGCACTGAAGGGTTGCCTGGCCCTCACACCCTGTCATGGTGCTGAAGGGGTGCCCGGCCCTTACACCCCGGCTCATGTGAAGGGGTGCCCGGCACTCACACCCCGGTTCGTAACACTGTAGGGGTGCCATGCCCCCACACCCCATTTCATGGAAATGAAGGGGTGCCCGGCCCTAACACCCCGGTTCATGTCACTTATGGGGTGCCCGGCCCTCACACCCCGGGTCATGGTACTGGAGGGGTGCCCGGCCCTGACACCCCTGGTCATGTGAAGGCGTGCCCGGCCCTCACACCCTGGTTCAAAGCACTGTATGGGTTCCCGGCACTCACATCCCGTTTCATGGCACTTAAGGGGTGCCCGGCCCTCACACCCAGGTTCCTGACACTGAAAGGGTGCCCGGCCCTCACACCCCGGGTCATGTCACTGAAGGGGGTTGGCCCTCACACCCCGGGTCTCATGTAGCACTGAAGGGGGAGCCCGGCCCTCACACACCCCGGGTCCTTAGCACTGAAAGTGCCAGCCCTCACCCCGGGTCTTGGCACTGAAGGGTTGCGTGGCCCTCACACCCCGGGTCATGGCACTGAAAAGTTGCGTGGCCCTCACACCCCGGGTCATAGTGCTGGAGGGGTGCCCGGCCCTCACACCCGGGCTTATGTCACTGAAAGGGTGCCCGGCGCTCACACCCCGGGTCATGTCACTGAAGGGGTGCCCGGCCCTCACACCCCGGGTCATGGCACTGAAGGGGTGCCTGGCCCTCACACCCCGGGTCGTGGTGCTGAAGGGGTGCCCTGCCCTCACTCCCCGATTTATGGCACTGGAAGGGTGCCCGGCCCTCACACCCCGGGCCATGGTGCTGGAGGGGTGTCAGGCCCTGACACACCCGGGTCATTACACTGAAGGGGTGCCCGGCCCTCACACCCCAGGCCATGGTGCTGGAGGGGTGCCCGGCCCTCACACCCCAGATCATGTCACTGAAAGGGTGCCCAGCCCTCCACACCCCCGGGTCATGTGTCACTGTGAAAAGGGTGCCCAGCTCTCACACTCTGGGTCTCATCTGCACTGAAGAGCCCCCCTTAGCCCTCACACCACAGGTCATGTCTCACTGAAGGGGTGTCCATCTCAGTCCAGGTCATAGCACTGAAGGGGTCGCACAGCCCTCCACACCCCGTTCATAGTGCTGAGGTGCCAGCCCTTACACCCCAGGTCATGTGAGAAGAAGGGGTGCCCGGTACTCACACCCCGGTTCGTAACACTGTAGGGGTGCCATGCCCCCACACCCCATTTCATGGCAATGAAGGGTTGCCCGGCCCTAACACCCCGGTTCATGTCACTTATGGGGTGCCTGGCCCTCACACCCCGGGTCATGGTACTAGAGGGGTGTCCGGCCCTGACACCCCGGGTCATGTGAAGGGGTGCCCGGCCCTCACACCCTGGTTCATGTCACTTATCGGGTGCCCGGCCCTCACACCCCGGGTCATGGCACTGAAGGGTTGCGTGGCCCTCACACCCCGGGTCATGGTGCTGGAGGGGTGCCCGGCCCTCACACCCCGGCTTATGTCAGTGAAAGGGTGCCCAGCACTCACACCCCGGGTCATGTCACTGAAGGGGTGCCCGGCCCTCACACCCCGGGTCATGTCACTGAAGGGTGCCTGGCCCTCACCCCGGGTCGCGAGGTGCTGAACAGGTGCCCAGCACTCACACCCCGGGTCATGTCACTGAAGGGGTGCCCGGCCCTCACACCCCGGGTCATAGCACTGAAGGGGTGCCTGGCCCTCACACCCCGGGTCGTGGTGCTGAAGGGGTGCCCGGCCCTCACACCCCTGGCCATGGCACTGAAGGTTTGCCCGGCCCTCACATCCCTGGTCATGTACCTAAAGTGGTGCCCGGGCCTCACACCCCGATTCATTGCACTGAAAGGGTGCCTGGCCCTCACAGCCCGGGCCTTGTTGCTGGAGGGGTGTCAGGCCCTGACACACCCGGGTCATGACACTGAAGGGGTGTCCGGCCCACACACCCCCAGGCCATGCTGCTGAAGGGGTGCCCAGCCCTCACACCCCCGGTCATGGCACTGATGAGGTGCCCGGCCCTCACACCCCTGGTCTTGTACCTAATTTGGAGCCCAGCCCTCACGCACCGTTTCATGGCACTGGAAGGGTGCCCGGCCCTCACACCCCGGGCCATGGTGCTGGAGGGCTGTCAGGCCCTGACACACCCGGGTCATGACACTGAAGGGGTGCCCGGAGCTCACACCACAGGCCATGGTGCTGGAGGGGTGCCCTGCCCTCACACCCTGGGTCATGTCACTGAATGGGTGCCCGGCCCTCACACTCCGGTTCATGGCACTGAAGGGGTGCCTGGCCCTCACACCCCGGGTCATGGTGCTGGAGGGGTGCCCTGCCCTCACACCCAGGGTCATGTCACTAAAAGGGTGCCAGCCACACACCATGATGCAGAAGGTTTGCCCCTGCCCTCCCGCACCCTAGGTCATGTCGTGGTGGTGCCCGGCCTCACACACCGATTCATGGCACTGAAAGGGGTGCCCGGCCCTCACACACCCGGTTTATAGCTCTGTAGGGGTGCCCTTCCCTCACATTCCCTATCATGGCACTGAAGAGTTGCCCGGCCCTCAAACCCCGGCACATGGCCCTGAAGGGGTGCCCGGCCCTGACGCCCCGGGTCATGTCAATGAAGGGGTTCCCGGCCGTCACACCCCGGGTCATGGCACTAAAGCGGTGCCCGGCCGTCACTCCCCTGGCCATGGCACTGAACGTGTGCCCGGCCCTCACGGCCCTGGTCATAGACCTAAACGGGTGCCCGGTCCTCACACCCCGGGTCATGGTGCTGGAGGGGTGCCCGGCCCTTACACCCCGATTCATAGCACTGAAAGGGTGCCCTTACCCCAGGTCATGTCACTGAAAGGGTGCCCGGCCTCACACCCCGGGTCATTTCACTGAAGGGGTGCCTGGCCCTCACACCCCGGGTCATGTCACTGAAGGGGTGCCCAGCCGTCACACCCCAGGTCATGGTGCTGGAGGTGCACAGCTCACACCCCGGGTCATGTACACTGAAGGGGTGCCCGGCCCTGACGCCCCGGGTCATGTCAATGAAGGGGTTCCCGGCCGTCACACCCCGGGTCATGGCACTAAAGCGGTGCCCGGCCGTCACACCCCTGGCCATGGCACTGAAGGTTTGCCCGGCCTTCACACCCCTGGTCATGTACCTAAAGTGGTGCCCGGCCCTCACACCCCGATTTATGGTGCTGGAGGGGCGGCAGGTCCTGACACACCCGGGTGATGACACTGAAGGGGTGCCCGGCCCTCACACCCCAGGCCATGGTGCTGGAAGGTTGCCCGGCCCTCACACCCCGGGCCATGGTTCTGGAGGGGTGCCCGGCCCTCACATCCCGGGTCATGGAGCTGAAGGGGTGCCCGGCCATCACACCCCGATTCATGGCACTGAAAATGTGCCCGGCCCTCACACCCCGGTCATGGCACTGAAAAGGTGCCCGGCCATCACACCCCGTGTCATGTGAAGGGGTGCCCGGCCCTCACCCTCCGTTTCATGGCACTGATGGGGTGCCCAGCCCTCAAACCCCGGCACATGGCCCTGAAGTGGTGCCCGGCCCTGACGCCCCGGGCCATTGTTCTGGAGGGGTGCCCGGCCCTCACATCCCGGGTCATGGAGCTGAAGGGGTGCCCGGCCATCACACCCCGATTCATGGCACTGAAAAAGTGCCCGTCCCTCACACCCCGGTCATGGCACTGAAAAGGTGCCCGGCCCTCACACCCCGTGTCTTGTGAAGGGGTTCCCGGCCCTCACACTCCGTTTCATGGCACTGAAGGGGTGCCCGGCCCTCAAACCCCGGCACATTACCCTGAAGGGGTGCCCGGCCCTGAAGCCCCGGGTCATGTCAATGAAGGGGTTCCCGGCCGTCACACCCCGGGTCATGGCACTAAAGCGGTGCCCGGCCGTCACACCCCTGGCCATGGCACTGAACGTGTGCCCAGCCCTCACTCCGCTGGTCATAGACCTAAACGGGTGCCCGGTCCTCACACCCCGGGTCATGTGAAGGGGTGCCCGGCACTCACACCCTAGTTCAAAGCACTGTATGGGTGCCCGGCCGTCACACCCCGGGTCATGGCACTAAAGCTGTGCCCGGCCGTCACACCCCTGGCCATGGCACTGAACGTGTGCCCGGCCCTCACTCCGCTGGTCATAGACCTAATCGGTTGCCCGTTCCTCACACCCCGTGTCATGTGAAGGGGTTCCCGGCCCTCACACTCCGTTTCATGGCACTGAAGGGGTGCCCGGCCCTCAAACCCCGGCACATGAAGGGGTTCCCGGCCGTCACACCCCGGGTCATGGCACTAAAGCGGTGCCCGGCCGTCACACCCCTGGCCATTGCACTGAACGTGTGCCCGGCCCTCACTCCCCTGGTCATAGACCTAAACGGGTGCCCGGTCCTCACACCCCGGGTCATGGTGCTGGAGGGGTGCCCGGCCTTGACACCCCGGGTCATGTGCAGGGGTGCTCGGTACTCACACCCTGGTTCAAAGCACTGTATGGGTGCCCGGCACTCACACCCCGTTTCATGGCACTTAAGTGGTGCCCGGCCATCACACCCCGGGTCATGTCACTGAAGGGGTGCCCGGCCCTCACACCCCGGGTCAAGGCACTGAAGGGGAACCCGGCCCTCACACCCAGGTTCATGACACTGAAGGGTGCCCGGCCCTCACACCCCGGGTCAAGTGCCACAAGGGGAGCCCGGCCCTCACACCCCGGGTAATAGCATTGAAGAGGTGCCTGGCCCTCACACGCCGGTTCATGGCACTAAAGGGGTGCCCGGCCCTCACACCCCGGTTCATGGCACTGAAGGGGATCCCGTCCTCACACCCCGGGTCATGACACTGAAACGGTGTCCGGCCGTCACACCACTGGTCTTGGGACTGAAGGTGTGCCCGGCCCTCACACCCCGGGTCATGGTGTTGGAGGGGTGCCCAGCCCTGACACCCCGGGACATGTGAAGGGATGCCCGACCCTCACACCCTGGTTCAAAGCACTGTATGGGTGTCCGGCACTCACACCACCGTTTCATGGCACTTATGGGGTGCCCGGCCCTCACACCCAGGTTCATGACCTTCAAAGGGTGCCCGGCCCTCACACCCCAGGTCATGGCACTGAAGGGGAGCTCGGCCCTCACACCCCGGGTCATCGCTCTGAAGGGGTGCCCGGCCCTCACACCCCGGGTCATGGTACTGAAGGGGTGCCCGGCGCTCACACCCCGGGTCATGGCAACAAAGGTGCCCGGCCCACACACCTGTCTTATGCTGAAGGGGTGCCTGCCTCCACCCCGGGTCATGTCAGTGAAAGGGTGCCCGGCCCTCACACCGGGGTCATAGCACTGAAGGTGCCTGGGCCTCATACCCCTGGGTCATGGAGCTGAAGGGGTGCCCGGCCCTCACACCCCAATTCATGGCACTGAAATCGAGCCCGGCCCTCACACCCCGGGTAATGGTGCTGAAGGGGTGCCCGGCCCTCACACCCAGATTCATGGCACTGAAGGGGTGCCCGGCCGTCACACCCCTGGCTATGGTACTGAAGGTGTGCCCGGCCCTCACACCCCTGGTCATAGAACTAAACGGGTGCCCGGCCCTCACACCCCGGGTCATAGCACTGAAGCGGTGCCCGGCCGTCACACCCCTGGCCATGGCACTGAAGGGGTGCCCGGCCCTCACACCCCGACTCATGGCACTGAAGGGGCGCCCGGCCATGACGCCCCTGGTCATGTCACTGAAGGGGTTCCCGGCCCTCACACCCCGGGTCATGGCACTGAAGCGGTGCCCGGCTGTCACACCCCTGGCCATGGTACTGATGGTGTGCCCGGCCATCACACCCCTGGTCATAGAACTAAACGGTTGCCTGGCCCTCACACCCCGGGTCATAGCACTGAAGCGGTGCCCGGCCGTCACACCCCTGGCCATGGCACTGAAGGTGTGCCCGGCCCTCACACCCCGGGTCATGGTTCTGGAGGGGTGCCCGACCCTCACACCCTGGTTCAAACACTGTATGGTTGTCCGGCACTCACACCACCGTTTCATGGCACTTATGGGGTGCCCAGCCCTCACACCCAGGTTCATGACTCTGAAAGGGTGCCCGGCCTTCACACCCCGGGTCATGGCACTGAAGGGGAGTTTTGGCCCACACACCCTGGGTCAAGGCTCTGAAGGGGTGCCCTGCCCTCACACCCCGGGTCATGGAAAGGAAGGGTGCCCGGCCCTCACACCCCGGGTCATGTCACCAAAGGTGATCGCCCTCACACCCCGGGTCATGTCACTGAAGGGCTGTCCGGCCTCACACCCTGGGTCATGGCACGATGAGGTGCCCGGCCTCACACCCTGGCTATGGCACTGCTGAAGGCTTCTGGCCCCTCAAACCCTGGTCATGTACCTAAAGTGATGCCCGGCTCTCACTCCCCGATTTATGGCACTGGAAGGGTGCCCGGCCCTCACACCCCGGGCCTTGGTGCTGGAGGGGTGTCAGGCCCTGACACACCCGGGTCATTACACTGAAGGGGTGCCCGGCAGTCACACCCCAGGCCATGGTGCTGGAGGGGTGCCCGGCCCTCACACCCCAGGTCATGTCACTGAAAGGGTGCCCGGCCCTCACACCCCGGGTCATGTCACTGAAGGGGTGCCCAGCTCTCACACTCCTGGTCATGGCACTGAAGGGGTGCCTGGCCCTCACACCCAGGGTCATGGTGCTGAAGGGGTGCCCGGCCCTTACACCCCTGCTCATGTGAAGGGGTGCCCGGCACTCACACCCCGGTTCGTAACACTGTAGGGGTGCCATGCCCCCACACCCCATTTCATGGCAATGAAGGGGTGCCCGGCTCTAACACCCCGGTTCATGTCACTTATGGGGTGCCCTGCCCTCATACCCTGGTTCAAAACAGTGTATGGGTGCCCGGCCCTCACACCCCTGGTCATGTACCTAATTTGGAGCCCGGCCCTCACGCCCCGTTTCATGGCACTGGAAGGGTGCCCGGCCCTCACACCCCGGGCCATGGTGCTGGAGGGCTGTCAGGCCCTGACACACCCGGGTCATGACAATGAAGAGGTGGCCGGCGCTCACACCACTGGCCATGGTGCTGGAGGGGTGCCCTGCCCTCACACCCCGGGTCATGTCACTGAATGGGTGCCCGGCCCTCACACTCCGGTTCATGGTACTGAAGGTGTGCCTGGCCCTCACACCCCGGGTCATGGTGCTGGAGGGGTGCCCTGCCCTCACACCCCAAATGGTGTCACTGAAGGGGTGAAAGGTCTCACTGGGCCATGGTGCTGAGGGCTGTCAGTCTTGACACACCTGGTCATGACAACAGAGTGCCATGCCCACACCACAGGCCAAGGAAAGGAGGGGTGCCCTGCCCTCACAGGGGTGCCCTGCCCTCACACCCCGGGTCACATCACTGAAAGGGTGCCCGGCCCTCACACTCCGGTTGAGGGCACTGAAGGGGTGCCTGGCCCTCACATTCCGGGTCATGGCACTGAAGGGGTGCCTGGCCCTCACACCCCGGGTCATGGTGCTGGAGGGGTGCCCGGCCCTGACACCCCGGGTCATGCGAAGGGGTGCCCGGCCCTCACACCCTGGTTCAAAGCACTTTATGGGTGCCCGGCACTCACATCCCGTTTCATGGCATTTAAGGGGTGCCCGGCCCTCACACCCAGGTTCCTGACACTGAAAGGGTGCATTGCCCTGACACCCCGGGTCATGTGAAGGGGTGCCCGGTCCTCACACCCCGGTTCATAACACTGTAGGGGTGCTCTGCCCCCACACCCCGTTTCATGACACTGAAGGGGTGCCCGGCCCTAACACCACGGTTCATGTCACTTATGGGGTGCCCGGCCCTGACACCCCGGGTCATGGTGCTGGAGGTGTGCCCGGCCCTGACACCCCGGGTCATGTGAAGGGGTGCTCGGCCCTCACACCCTGGTTCAAAGCACTGTATGGGTGCCCGGCACTCACACCCCGGGTCATGTCACTGAAGGGGTGCCTGGCCCTCACACCCCGGATCATGGTGTTGAAGGGGTGCCCGGCCATTACACCCCGGGTCATGTGAAAAGGTGCCCGGCCCTCCCTGCTTGATTCATGAAACTGAAGAAGTGCCAGCCCTAACACCTTAGTTCATGTCACTTATGGGAGTGCAGCCCTCACACTCCAGGTCATAGTGCTGAAGAAGGGGTGCCCAGCCCCTCACACCCCTGGGTCATGTCACTGAAGTGCAGCCCTCACACCCCAGGTCATGTCACTGGAAGAGTGCCCGGCTTTCACACCACTGGTCATGCCACTGATGAGGTGCCCGGCCTCACACCTGGCCATGGCACTGAGTTTGCCCGGCCCTCACACCCCTGGTCATGTATGCCTAAGTAGTGCCCGGCCCTGCTAGCCGATTCATGGCACTGAAAGGGTGCCTGGCCGTCTGGCCGGAGCCATGGTGCTGGAGGGTGTCAGGCACTGACACACCCGGGTTATGGCACTGAAGGAGTGCCCGGCCCTCCACCCCTAGACCGCCTGGTGCTGGAGGTGCCCGGCCCTCACACCCCCAGGTCAGCAGCACTGATGGGGTTCCAGCCGTCACACCCACAGCCATAGCACTGAAGGTTTGCCCGGCCCTCACCCCGATTCATGGCACGGAAGGGTGCCCGGCCCTCACACCCCGGGCCATGGTGCTGGAGGGATGTCAAGCCCTGACACACAGAGTCATGACACTGGTAGTGCCCGGCCCTCACACCCCAGCCATGGTGCTGGAGGGGGCCCGGCACTCCAACCGCCAGTCATGGCACTGAAAGGTGCCTGGCCCTCACCCCGTGTGTGAAGGGGTACTGGCCTCACACCCCGGGTCATGGGGCTGAAGGGGTGCCCGGCCCTTACACCCCGGGTTATGTGACGGGGTGCCCGGCCCTCACACCCTGGGTCGTAACACTGTAGGGTTGCCCTGCCCCCACACCCCGTTTCATGTCACTGAAAGGGTGCCCGGCCCTCACACCCTGGGTCATGTCACTGGAGGGGTGCCCAGCCCTCACACACCGGGTCATGGCACTGTTGAGGTGCCCGGCCCTCACACCCCTGGCCATGGCACTGAAGGTTTGCCCGGCCCTCACACCCCTGGTCATGTACCTAACGTGGTGTCCGGCCCTCACACCCCGATTCATGGCACTGAAAGGGTGCCCGGCACTCACACCCTGGGCCATGGTGCTGGAGGGGAGTCAGGCCCTGACACACCCGGGTTATGACACTGAAGGGGTGCTTGGCCCTCACACACCGGGTCATGGCACTGATGAGGTGCCCGGCCCTCACACCCGTGGCCATGGCACTGAAGGTTTGCCCGGCGCTCACACCCTTGGTCATGTACCTAAAGTGGTGCCCAGCCCTACACCCCGATTCATGGCACTGAAAGGGTGCCCGGCCCTCACACCCAGGGCCATGGTTCTGGAGGGGTCTCCGGCCCTGACACCCCGGGTCATGACACTGAAGGGGTGCCCGGCCCTCACACCCCGGGCCATGGTGCTGGAGGGGAGCCATGCCCTCACACCCCGGGCCATGGTGCTGGAGGGGTGCCCGGCCCTCACATACCGGGTCATGGAGCTGAAGGGGTGCCCAGACATCACACCCCGGGTCATGTCACTGAAGGGGTGCCCGGCCCTCACACCCTGGGCCATGGTGCTGGAGGGGAGTCAGGCCCTGACACCCCGGTTCATGTCACTTATGGGGTGCCCGGCCCTCACACCTCGGGTCATGGTACTGGAGGGGTGCCCGGTCCTGACACCCCGGGTCATGCGAAGGGGTGCTCGGCCCTCACACCCTGGTTCAAAGCACTGTATGGGTGCCCGGCACTCACATCACGTTTCATGGCACTTAAGGGTTGCCCGGCCCTCACACCCAGGTTACTGACACTGAAAGGGTGCCCGGCTCTGACACCTCGGTTCATGTGAAGGGGTGCCCGGCCCTCACTCCCCGGTTCATAACACTGTAGGGGTGCTCTGCCCCCACACCCCGGATCATGGTGTTGTAGGGGTGCCCGGCCATTTCACCCCGGGTCATGTGAATGGGTGCCCGGCCCTCACAACCTCGATTCATGACACTG